>NC_044316.2:56286006-56387504 GCF_007474595.2 Lynx canadensis
AGAAGCAAGGGGGAAACGAGACGCTCAGGCTGTGTGTGCCCGGGTTCTCAGGGCCGCTAGGGAGGGGACCGTAGGCCAGGGAGCCCCGTGATACCTGCCCAGCTCCTTTTGGGGTGCTCTTCTGGTGAGGGAGGGAGGCTGGGGGCTTGGGTACCGTCCTCGGGGGGCCCAAACCCGGAAGCTGTGCTCACGTGGGGAGCTCACCGGGGCCAGCTTGGGAACATCTGGTCCTGGGATCTTGGCCCCACGGGGTCAGGGGCCGGCTGGGCTGTAAGCCCCATGAGAGCTGGGTCCCCTTTCAAGGCAGGACACTGAACTCAGAAGCGTTCAGTGTTCTTCGGGTTCGGTAAACGAACGTTCTGGAGTTTTGATTTACCTTTTTAAATCATAATCGCTTCTAATTTGGGTGGAATGCACGTAACGTGAATCGACTGTTGCTCGAAGCGTCGTGAAGCGTGGTGGCATTGAGAACGTTCACGTCGTCGTGCGGCCCAGCTCCCTCATCCGTCTCCAGAACTTTCTCAGCTTCCCACACCGAAACCGTGTCCCCGCTAAATACTGACTCCCCGTGCCCCTCCCCCAGCCCCTGGCGCCCACCGTCTACTTTCTGTCTCTATGAATTGACTCCCCCAGCTCCCTCACACAGGTGGAATCAGACAGTGTCGGTCCTCGGTCCTTTTGTGTCTGGCTGACCTCGTTGAGCCTCGTGTCCCCACGGCCCATCTACGGTGTGGCAGGTGTGGGGATTCCCTTGGCCTTTAAGTGAGGGCTGTGAATTTGCTGCAGCACTTGACCTCAGCCCGCTCGCCTAAACCTGACGCTGCAGAGCCACGCCCACTCTCTCGGACCCTGCGGTGTCCCTGTGGTCCGAGACTTCTCTCTCGGTCTCTGGGTCCCCGTGGCGTCGGTGCGTCGGAACGAAGGCGCGCCCGGTGGCCTGGGGACTGGTTCCCCCGTGGGTGAGGTGTTCGCGCCCAGCTGAGCCAAGCAGGATGTGGTTGGGGGCATGGTCGGCACCAGGCCCGTGTGGATCTTGGTGGCAGCTCGTGCTGGACGTGGGAGGAGGTGGTCCCGCCCTGGGTCATCGGGGCCCCACGGCCCAGAACGCCGTGCTGCAGCCGGCTGGCCACCGGGGCCGGTCCGGCTGGCTCTGCTTGTGGAGCACTCGAGGGTCCTGTGGGGCCCTTTCCAGATCCCCAGCCTCTCGAGCCGAGCTTTGGAGAAAGTGGGATTTAAGCAGGCAAAGGAGGGGAGCCAAGGCAGCGGCCCGGAGGTGCTCCGGAGCCTGGAACTTGGGGAACTGCACGCTTTCTCCGCGGAAAAGAGTTTAAATGTCCAAGTCCGGGGCGCCTGGGGGGGGCTCGGTCGGTTGAGCGTCCGACTCTGGATTGCGGCTCGGGTCACGAAGTCATGGTTCGTGAGTTTAAACCCCGCGTGGGGCTCTGTGCCGACCGTGCGGAGCCTGCTTGGGATTCTCTCTCTCTGCCCCTCTCCTGTTCTCGCCCACTCGCTCTCGCTCTCTCTCTCTCTCTCTCTCTCTCTCTCAAAAATAAATAAACGTGAAAAAAAAAGAAGTCCAAGCCCGGCGTGAAAGCCATGTCGTCAGCAGCCCAGACCCTGGTCCCCTCAGAGAGCAGCGGGTGGGCCCAGCTCTGCGTGGGGAGGGTCAGAGGCCAGTGGCTGTCCCCCCGCCCCGTGCCCCACCTACCTGTGTCTCAGTGGCCGGGTGGGGAAGGGCTCTGAGACCAGTGCTCACAGGGTGAGAACCTTTAGGGCCAGACCGATGCAGTGAGACCGGGCGGCTGCACTGAGGCAGGATGCTGGGGGCTCGGATGGCTCGGTTTGGGAGGATCCTGTCCACCTAGGACAGCACGACAGAGGTCACTGCAGAGTGACCTGGTCCTCGAGCCCGGGAGTGACGCCGGGCGAGAGGTTGGGCGAGGAGGAGGAAGGCTCACCCAGTGCGGGCTGGGGAATTTGGCTCTGACCAGCGCTGCCTCGGATGTCGAGTTCTTCAGTGCCCCGGGCAAGTCCGGGTGGCAGGCAGGGCCTTCCCGGTGGAGGTGTGTTCCTGGAACCCATGGCACGGCTTCTGGGGGTCCCCTGCTCCGACAGAAACCCTCTGGGCCGTGGCTTTCGGCGCACGTCGGGGTCTCCTGGGACCAGAGCTGAGTCGCTCCCAGATTGGCCTCCCTAAAGCACAGCACTGGCGAAATCCGTGCCAGGCCCGAGCCTTCCCTGGCCCGCTCTCCACCCCACCCAGTCTCTTGTCCAGCTCAGACCTCCCGCTCCCCAACTCTTCCTGCTCTGGCCCTTCCGTGGCCTCCACAGGCCACCTCTCCCGACCTCCTGACTCCTGACCTCCTTCCTCTCCACATCACTGCTTTTTGAATTCCTATGCATCCTTCGAAGTGCAGCTCAAACGCCACCTCTGCCATGAAGCCCTCCCTCTAGCTGGAAGTGGCCTCCCTTCCTTGGACTCCCATGCCTTTCGGCATCTGTGCGTGTGTGTGTGTGATGTCTTATGTTTGGCTTGGAATGTTAATTATTTGTGTTGTACCCCCTTTTTTTCCTCTGCTGGACTTTTTAATGGAAAAGTTTCCCAGCGTACCTTTCCTTTAAAATTCAGAAAATGTCGAAGTTAGAATGTAAAGTTCACCTGTAATCCCAAAGGTACCCTTCTTCGTGTTTACTCTGTGTTTTTCAGAATTCCCTCCGTGCCCCCCGCTAGATCCTACGTAGGTTATTTGAGAGTAAGGCTGTTGTCGGATTTCTTTAACTTTTTTCTCCCCCCCTGAGTGACATAGACTTAGTAGGTGCTCAAGAAAACAATGTAGGAGGAGTGAGATGGGTTTTCGTGCCCCCCCTGCAGGTGGACACAGGGACCCTGGGGACCCCGTGGGACCTTGCAGGGACCAAGCAGATCCTTTCCTGGTCAGCCAAGAACCCCCGGGTCTCACAAGCTCCACTCTGGCACACGGGGTTCCTTGTTTCGGAGGCTGGTGGCCCCCGGCCCTCCTTGTCATGCGTCGGTCGTCTCCGCTTCTCTCTCGGTCTCTGGGGCAGTCCGGCCTCGCCTCCCCTCCCAGGTCCCTGGCTTGCCCTGCGTCTGCCTGGGTGGCGCTGGGTGGGGCTGGGCTGCAGGACCCAGAACCGTGTCTGTGCAGTGAGCTGCCCCCCCCCCCCCGCCGCCCTCCCCTCCCCCCGGGAACCACCCACCTCTGGCTCCCACGGCTGACACCAGCCAAGTTTCCCCGAGGTGGCCTTATAAGGCGGGCACTGGCTCCTCACTCGTGGGTCTGGTTCTTCGCCGTCTCCGGATGCTGATTGGAGGCCGTGGGGCTGGCCGGGCAGGGTGGGGGTGAGGCACCCTGACCGGCGCCCCCCCCCCCCGGCTCCACCCCCCCATGCCAAGCGGTTCTGAGTCTTCACTTTGCCCGCCCCCAGCCTCAGTTTCTTGATTTGTCAAAAGAGCGAGGACCCTCTATCCCGAGGCAGCAGGGTTCAGACTCTGCCGTGTGTCCTCCGTGGTGGTGCCAGGCAGGCATGGCTTGTGATGGTGGATGTGAAACTGGGGAGGAGGGCAGGCTCATCTGGGGTCTCGGTATGCTTTCCCTCTGACTGAAAACATCTAGAAACGTCCTCGGCTCGGGATGGGGGGGGAGCACCGAGGAAGGTGGACATCAAGGTCCCCGAGCCTCTCGCGGTGGGCGTGGCTTTCTGGCACCCCGGCTGCACCTGCCTATCTTTCAGGTGCACCTGGCTACCTGCTGCGTCGGGGGCTGGGACCGAACGGAGGGGACCCCAGCTCTGCAGGAGACAGTGGGGGCTAGAGGCGCGGGGTTGCTGGGACCCCCAGCAGGGACACAGGGACGGAGGAGGCAGGGCAGAGGAGGCTTCAGGAGAAGAGAGGTGTGGACTGGGTGTGAAGGGCGAGGAGGGGTCCGCTGGCGAAGGGGCAGGAATGTGCCAGGCCCGGAGCGGGGAGGTGGGAGAGAGGGTGACCGCCGTGTGATCAGGGAGGAGGGGCCCAGGTTCTGCAAAGTCTGCCTAGACTCCCTCACCATATTTACAGGACACCCCACCAACTAGGGTGTCCGCTCTGGGCCTGACGCTGGGCCGGGAACTCCCCGGTGAAGTTTCACCCTGGCACTCGGTATACAGTAGGAGCTTGATAAACGTCGAGGGACTCACTTGGGCGCAGGGGGCTCGTCTCTCGCCATGCCTTGGGCCCTTCTGCGTGGGGCTCAGTGTCTCTGTTGTGGCAAGACAAAGGCCGTGCCACTGGCAGGGGTGTGTGCACCGAGCTGTCTTGCCTGGCAGACTCCTCCGCCCCGAGCTCCTCCCCTGCCCCTGCCCTGGCCCCAGAGAGCATCCGGGCACCCGCTTACTTTTCGGGATGGAGTCTCTTTCTCCTTCCCCCTTTTGAGGACGAGCACTCTCAAAGCCCGTTCCCGTTAGGTCTGAGGCAGGACGTCCCCAGGCACGCGGGTGCAGGGTGACAGCGGCTGGGGCCAGGTGTGTGCCCTCCGAGGGGAGGCGGAGTAGAGGGCTGCGGGGACCGAACCCGGCCCCCCTCGCCGGCCCACCCAGCTGTCTGCCAAGCCCAGCCCAGGGCCGAGAAGGATCGAGGGCCCACGCAGGGTATGCAGCCCCAGCAGCTGCGGAATGCCTTAAATAGAGCCGAGCGCAGCTGCGGGGCGGGCTGGGCAGGGAGGCAGGCGCTGGGGGCGGGGCCCAGCTCTTCCCCATTTGGGGGCCGTGGCCCTGACCACCCGGCGGGGCCCCCGGGATGGAAGCCGGGCTCCAGACACATGGTGCCGGGTGAGGCCTCCCGGGTGCTCGTTCCGGGAAGCTGCCAGGAGAGGAACTGTTTGCGTCCTCAGCCTCCCGGGCCCAGGACAGCTGCCGCGAGCCGGGGTCCGCACAATGGGGCCGCTGTCTGGGGGACGTGCCCGTGCCAGACAGCCACGCTCTGTGCGGCAGGGACAGAGGACACATTGAGCGCCGGAGGGGCACCCTCAGACCCCCACCTGGTGCCCTGGAGCGTGGGCAGCCCCGGCCAGAAGCCGGGTTCTGTCGGTTGGCCTCGAGGAGGCCGCTCGGTTCCCGCCAGGCCTCGCGACGGTCCCCCACGGGGCGGCCGGTGTGCGCGGGAGGAGCGTCACGCGGCCTCTTCTCTGGGCGGGATGTGACTTCCTCTCCCTGGGTCTCCTCTGATTTTCTCTGACCCCGGGACTTTCCGTGGGCATCACTGGTGCCCCCCCACCTCCCCACCCCGGAACCCCAGGGGCAGCTGGAGCTCTGGCTTGTAGCTGGCGAGCAAGCAGCTGGTGCCCAGGAAGGAGCTTCCAGCTCGCTGAGCGGTGGACGGGGAGACAAGCGGACGCGATTTCGTTAAGGGGCGGGCACGGCGCTCCCACGCTGGGCCTCCCCTGCCCATTCCCTCCGCTGCCGTCCCCCCCTCCTTCCAAAGTGACCCCCAGGGGTTCCGACTTGGAAGCGTAGAAGGCTGAGCGCTGAGACTCCCCTGCGGGGGGCCTTGGCCACTGGTGTGGGGGGAAGATGGCCAAGCACGGGCCCAGCCCCCGGAAGGCTTTTGTGAAACAAGCACACGAACGCGGACCAAAGGCGGGCCCCGCTTCCCTTTCCTCTCCGTGTCCCCGAGAGTGGCGCACGGCCGGGGCTCGAAGACGGGAAATAGCGATCACAGGAGATCTGAGAAGGAAGTTGGTCTTTCTGGACACCCCCTCCCCACCCTCGTCCCCAGGACCACCCGTGTTCTCGGCGGGGCGCATCGAGCGTCTTTCTGGGATTCGCCCCTTTAGATGGTCACTCGGCTTGGCGCACGTGTGGAGAGAAGTCTGTGTGTGAATATCTTAGACGCTTTCTGAAAACAAGTGAAATCAGACTCCTGCAACTAGCTCTTTATCGCTCCGCTTTCCCGATGCTGTGTCTCTGTGTCCAACAAGTCCCTCCGACCCGCCGCCGGTCCCCGGCCGCTCCGCTCCTCCCGTCCCCGCCCCGCTTTTCACTGTGAGACGCGAGGCTCCCATGAACACACTCACGTTTCTGTTTGTGCCCAGCGGACTGTCCGACTTCAGGAGTGGGATTTCGGCACCACGGGATGTGCGCATGTTAAGTGTTGATCTGTGGGGCACCTGAGTGGGCGGCCCAGTCGGTTAAGATGTCGGCTCAGGTCATGATCTCACGGCTCGTGAGTTCGAGCCCCCGCGTCGGACTCTGTTTTCCGTGCAGAGCCTGCTTTGGATCTTCTGTTCCCTTCTCCCTCTTGTCCCTACCTCGCTCTCGCTCACACTCTCAGAAATAAAGAAAACGCTATAAAAAATTTGAAAAAAATCAAAAGGTTGATCCGTGGGGCGCCTGGGTGGCTCAGCCGGTGGATCGTCCGACTTCGGCTCAGGTCAGGATCTCGGGGTTCGTGTGTTCGAGCCCCGCGTCGGGGTTTCTGCTAAGCCTGCTTCAGATCATCTGTCCCCTTCTCTCTCTGCCCCTCCCCTGCTCCCTCTCTCTCTCTCTCCCAAAAATAAATATTTACTAAAAAAACAAAATTAAATAAAACGTTGATCTGTGTGGCCAAACTGGCCTCTGAGCAGTCACACTGGTTTTTAGTGCCAGTAGCAGAGAGGTTCTGTGCCCGCGCCCCGGGCCGACCGCAGTTTTATTTTGTACGTCTTTCTTCGTGGGAAGGGCAGCGTCTTCTCCCACGTTTACAGACCAAGGGCCCTGGGTGCTCCGTGAGCGGCTCATTCCTGCCCTTGGTTCCTTCTTGGCCCCACTCGGGTTGTTCATCCTTCTCTCATTGACATTTTCTTTTAAAAAAAAAAAAATTTTTTTTTCCTTAACGTTTATTTATTATTGAGAGACAGAGAGAGACAGAGCATGAGCCTGGGAGGGGCAGAGAGAGGAGGAGACCTGGAATCCGAAGCAGGCTCCAGGCTCCGAGCCGTCAGCACAGAGCCCGACGCGGGGCTCGAACTCACGGACCGCGAGATCGTGACCTGAGCCGAAGTCGGAGGCTTAACTGAGCCCTCCTGGCGCCCCTAGGTTGACATTTTCTTGAGAGACCCTCGTGCACCTTTACTATAGCTGCTCTGAGGGCTTTTTCCCGGTTGTTGACTTTCGATTCTATTTATAGCTTGTTCTTCCATCCTCCAAACAGAGGTTTTTAACCCGTAGGTTTGTCAAGTGCATTCTTCTTCTTCTTGTTATTATTTTTTTCTCCGTTGGGATCTCTGCCCTGCTTAGAGGCGTTGTGCATTCCAGAATTCTAGAAAACAGTCCGTCCAGGTTTTCTGTTCGCACTTTTATGGTTTTGTCTTTACGGACGTCATTCATCTGTTGGAATTTATTGGGGGGTAAACAGCGAGCCAGGGACATGCGGTTTTGCACGGATGTATCCACGTGAGCTTGGTCCCCAGGCCGCATGGGGTGGGGGGTGTGCGCGCTATTTTTATCAGCTTTAGTGTCCGTGTCTCTCTGGCTCAGCGACAATAATTTGGATGTGTTTCTCTCTTCCTCTGTGTCCTGGAACATTTAAGAACGTTTTGAGCAGCAGCACAGTCATCTCCGTGTTATAACTTAGAGAGGACTGACCGGTGAAACCATCCGAGCCCGATATTTTCGTGGGAGCCCTTGTACTTTAAAAACCTTAAGGAGCCTTTTTCCGTGGGCTCGTTTGAATTCTTGGCTTTTCTCTTATTTTATACCTTTTTCCCCCCCCCCACTATACTATCATCCTTTGAGGTATTTAAAACCTCTTGGACGGTTCAAAGGTAGTACTGGGATCATCACCCTGTGCACCTCGGCCCCTCCCCGGGCCGGACGCTGTTCACAGAAGGCAAGGGGCAGAGACCGCTGGATGTGGCCGCTGTCCCGGGGATCCTCCCTCTGAAATGGGAGCCGTGCGGCGTGGCAAGGTTTCCAGGAGGGACCAGTCCAGAGGACCACAGCAACCCCCCCCCCCCGCCGGGGGAAGAGAGCCCCCTACCCTGCTGGCAGAGCTCTCAGGGGTGGTGATGGGGGCCCCGGATCTCAGAGGGGGACAGAGTGGTCCAGGCAGGTGAAGGGCCTGGGTTTTAGGAATCGTGAGTTTGGTGTTGCCCAGAGAGAGCCTTTCAAACTTTCTTGGGCAGCAGCTCCTGGGAAGAAATACATTTTACACCACCGACCGGGACACGCGGATGTGTGGCCAGATGAACGTGGGGGGGGGGGGTATAAAAATGCAGCGTTTCGCGGGAGTGATTCCTACCTTTACTGTGCCTGCCGCACTCTCGGGATTTTCTGTTCTTTTCTCTTTTTGGGTGGGGAGAGCTTTTCTTATTTCTTTTAAAGCAGCTTTCTTGAGATACGGTTTACGTGCCACGCAGGGCACTCATCCAAAGGGTACCTCTCTGTGGTTTTATCCGCAAAGTTGTCCAGACATGGCCGCGGCCCATTTTAGATTATTTCCATCACCTCAGACGGAATCCCTGTCCCCTTTAGCCATCTCCCCGACCCCCTTTTCTCCAGCCGTAAGCGGCAATGGGCCTTTCTGTCTAAATCTGCCTGTTCTGAACTTTGCCTAGAAATAGGACGATATGGTAGGTGGTTTTCTATGACTGGCTTCCTCTACTCTGTCTAATGTCTTCAAGGTAGCACAGATCAGAGTTTCATCTCTTTCCTTTTTTTTTTTTTAATTTATTTTTTTATTTTTGAAGGAGAGAGAGTGTGAGTGGTGGGGAGAGGGGGCAGAGAGAGGGGGAGACACAGAGTCCGAAGCAGGCTCCAGGCTCTGAGCCATCAGTACAGAGCCCGACGCGGGGCTCGAACTCACGGACCGTGAGATCGTGACCTGAGCCGAAGTCAGATACTCAACTGACTGAGCCACCCAGGCGCCCCTAACTTCGTCCCTTTCTACGGCTGAGTACGGTTACACCGTGTGACCAGGGCACATCTGTGTACCCACTCATCGGCTGATGGCCATTTGGGCTGTTTCTGCCTTTTGCCTGTTACGAACGCACTTGTATGTTCCTTGTCATTCGGGGGGCTTTCTTAGGTATGCCCCCAGGCTTTATTCCCTGCCCCAAAATACCTTCTCCTCCGTCTCGAATCCTTCTGTGCCTATCCCCTGCTCCCCCTGGGAGACCACCCGCTGCCTGGGTGTGTTCAGCTGTTGGCTGTGAAGGTTAAGGAAGGGCACATGTTGCACTGGTGACATCACACACGTCGAAGCCCCCAACTCAGGTGGGGCTTCCCACACGACACTCAGAGGCATTTTGGTTGGCTTCCTGGGCCAGGCTGATTCCTGGAGAGGGTGGCCTGCCCAGGGGTCTACACGGGGGGGGGGCGGGGGGGTGGGGTCTGCTGCAGGCCAGAGCTCGGTGGGGCCTGTGCTGGCCCCTCTCCTGCCCGAGGGCTGCCCACTCCCTCCCGCCCTGGCTTCCTTTGCCCGCTGGCCTTGGCCCTGCTTGCTCGGCCGTCCGAGGCCCCACGGACGCAGCTGAGTCCTTCTTTCCTCAGTGCCCCAGCGGGGTCTCCAGATGCTCTGCCAGAAACGCCTCCTCCCCGGGGCATCTTGAGCGCGCACCACAGGACATTGGCCTCCCAGGCCGCCCTGGCTCAGCCGGGCTCCAGTGGGAGCACAGTCCCACCATCACCCGAGACGTGTGGGGCCTGCTGCCCCAGCTGGACCACGTGTCTGGGTGGGGCCTGTGTGGTCTGAGCCGACGCCCCCTCTGGAGGGGCCGTCACCCTGGAGACCACCGCTAGGAGGCAGGACAGCCCCTCCCTGCCTCTGAGCTTCCCAGCCCGGACGCTGCTGTGCTCACTCACCGGCTCCAGAAACATTTCCTCTGTCCGTCCCTGCTTCTTGCCCTACTTCTGGGCGGGCAGAAACAGGCGACCCCAGGGGGGGGGGGAGCTGCGAGGAGGGTGCTGATTGGACAGAGGGGCTTGGGCTGCAGTGGTTTTTCTCTCTGTTCCTCCCCTAAGGTGGGTCGCACCTGGCAGACGTAGCCTCCCGGTCCTGCAGAATTTGGGGGGTCGGCTCCCTCTTGTGCGCGGGGATGGCGAGCCGGTGGCGAGGACGGTATCACGGACCGGGAACTGAGCCTAGAAGGGACGCGACACCCACAGTCCCCGTAGTCGCCGGCCACCCCAGAGCCTGCCTGAGTCAGGGTGTGATCCCTGCCCGCGCCCCCCCGGGGCAGCGTCTGCTTCTCTACAGGGCCCAGTAGCCCCGCCCGAGGGGGAAGGCGGTGGGGGGGGGGCTCTTTTCATCCTCAGGGTGATCCCCATCCTCCCTTCGTTCTGGTCGAAGGGAAGGCCTCCCTTAGGTCCGTGGCTCCCTGCCTGCCGGCCTGCTGACTAATGCCTGTCTGCTGCCCGATAGGAAGGGCGCACGGTGAGGCAGCGGCCCCTGTCACACAGAGCTCAGGTTACCGAGGGTTTGAGGCACCTCCTGGCGCAGCCTGGATTCCAGGCCCTCGGCCCCTGCACCAGGTGGGACCAGGCTGGCTGTGGCAGGGCCGGTGCGGTGGGTTTGTGGTGTGGGGCTTGGCGGGGAGAGGGGGAGAGGGCGGGCCCTGCTCTGTCCCCTGGGCGCCCCCCCCCTTCTTCCCGTGGCAGCCCCCGGGGGAGCCTCGGCCACTTCCTTTTGCTTCTACGGAGGAGTAACAGCTGCTCCGTCCGCCGCGCGCACAGAGGCCGACCTCACACCCAACCTCCCGTGTTGCCCGTGGTTTAGCGGCAACGGACACTCTGTTCTGGGACGATGGCCCAGCTCCGAGAGTCAGAAGCCGAGTTCCCCGAGATTTAATTTAGCAGCAAGTCTCCCCCTGCCCAAATCCCTGCTTATTGTGCGTGCGTGTTCTTGGCAGGGGATTGGTGCTCTGCTCTCCGTGGGCGGTGTGGGCCCCCAGCCACCCTGGCCCTGGCGCCTGCCCTCCCCACCCCTTCCACCCCACGTTAGACAGCAGCCCCCCCACCCCCACCCCCCATGCCTGCAGGCCCGGGAGACGCTCGGCTCCGGCGGTGGCCGATTCCGTTTGGACCCAGCAGGTCTGGGAATGTCCAGCCTCGGTGTCCAGAGGAGTCTTTGGGGGCTGGTGGGGGGGCGGCATTCAGAGTCTTCCGGTCACATGGTCGCACGCACTGTCCTGGAAGGATCCTCCCTGTCTCAACTCCCTCCCGCACATCCCTGCCCCTCCCTCCCCACCCCCAGGCACTCCATCTGGCACAAGCCCCTCCTCTCTGGATGGGACGGGATGGGGCTCAGAACTGGATCCCTGTCTCAGCAGTTAGCCACATCCTTATCTCCGCTGGGCGGGGGATGGCCAATCCATTGACGGCCACCTAACCATCCCAGCGGGGTAAGGCTAGTCTCCGGCTGTAGTGACTCTCCTTATCCCATTTCCTAGATTAGAACCTCAAGTCAGAGAGACCCTAGCCCCTGGCCTAAGGGCCCCCCGCAGCTAAGTGTTGGATTCGGCTCCTGGGGGAGCCCGGCTGCTGAACTGGGGCTGCTGAACTGGCCGGGGAGGCGGGCAGCAGTGGTGGGGGCGGGGCGGGAAGCTGGGTCCCTGCCCGGAAGCTTTGGCTGGGGTGCAGAGGAACCCGGACCGGCACCCTCCGTTTGCTGCTTTCTTTTGCAAGGCGCCACGAGATGATGAAAGAAAACCCCGTTTAGAGAGCAGAGGCTCTGGGATTCCCCGCCCCCCCCCCCTTTCCTCCAGACCCTCAGCTGCCCTGGGTTTTGAAATAAGATACTCGTCAGGGGCTTGAGTGGGAACAGATTGGAAGTCCCACTTTCTCTGTCTCTTGGATCGCAGCTGCAGGGAGCCCCGTGTGGCTGCTTGCCACCACCCGGCCGGCCCGGCCCGGCCCTGGCCCACTGCCCACGGCTCCCATCCTGTCTTTCTGCCCCCCTCCAATTGTCTGGGGGAAGTTTGGGCTGGGGGGGGGGCGTGCCTTTGCGGTTGGGGAGGGGCTGAAATAAGACCCCTGCCGGCCTGGGGGGCTCAGTGGGTTGAGCATCCCACTTCGGCTCAGGTCGTGATCTCACAGTCCGTGAGTTCGAGCCCCACGTCGGGCTCTGTGCCGACGGCTCGGAGCCCGGAGCCTGCGTCGGATTCTGTGTCTCCCTCTCTCTCTGCCCCTCCCCTGCTCACACGCCGTCTCTCAAAAATAAAATAAAGATTAAAAAAAAAAAAAATAGAAGACCCCTGCCGGCCTGGGACCAGCGGGAGACGGAGGCCTGCAGGCCAGCCCCCTGCCTGCCAGGTCTGCTCCCAGGCCTTGGAGCGGCTGTCCCTGCAGGTCCCTGAGCACTCCGTCCCGTGCGGTGGTGGCTTCCAGAGGCTCACCCGGGTTCTCGAGTGTTCTGGAGCTCAGTGTAGTTCTCCACCCTCCTGCTGGGCTGGGCTGGGCGAGGAGGGAGCTTTCTTGACCCCGGCCCTGCCAGGGTGAAGGGCGGGAGTGGGTGGCGGGGACTGGCTGCTTCCACGATGATTCCAGAGGCCCTGCTGAGCCCCAGGGCGCTTCCTGAGCCGCGGGCCCTGAGCTCGGCTCTTGACGAGGGTGGCCTTCGGCAGCACGGGGTCCTGTCCCTGTTCCCTGGACGCTGTCCCTCGGGACATCAGAGAGAATGTCGGGCGGAGAAGCCAGCAGGTTTCCACTCCTCTCAGCACCCCGCCTCGGGACTGGGCAGGGCGGCCAGGACTGGAGCACGGCCCCATGGCTCTCTGGGAGGCCAGCCGGTCAGCACGGCCCTGGGATGGCGGTGGGGAGCGTCCGCCCTCGGGTCCCCTCATTTCTGGTCTCTGGGCCTTGGGAGTAGGCCCCAGAGTTCTGCCTGGGGATGCGAGGTGGGGTGAGCCGGGAGCCCTGGGAAACCGGCTGTCCTCACCCCCCAGAGCCCTTCCCTCAGAGCAGGCTCCTGGCCGCACGTGCCGAGGGGGACGCTGATCCGTTTGAGGGGTCCCCGAAGCAGAAGACGTGCCCGTTTGCTGCCTTACCTCCTGGCAGGGCCCGAGTTCCACCTTCCAGGCTCTGGACGGTTCCGAATCTGAAAGTGTGGCTTCCTGGGCCCAAACCCACCCTCGGGAAGCAGGGCCTCCGGGGAGAGCCGCCTCTGCAAAGGGGAGTTTAAGAACACCGCACCAGGGGCGCCTGGGTGGCGCAGTCGGTTAAGCGTCCGACTTCAGCCAGGTCACGATCTCGCGGTCCCTGAGTTCGAGCCCCGCGTCAGGCTCTGGGCTGGTGGCTCGGAGCCTGGAGCCTGCTTCCGGTTCTGTGTCTCCCTCTCTCTCTGCCCCTCCCCCGTTCATGCTCTGTCTCTCTCTGTCCCAAAAATAAATAAACGTTAAAAAAAAAAATTTTTAAAAATAAAAAGAACACCGCAGCAAACCGCCTCCCGGAACCCTCCGGTTCTCTCCCCTTTCCTCTGGGGTCTCGGTCGGGACGCCAGTGTCGGCCCCAGGTGACAGCTGTGGGCTCTGAGATCACACCTGCCTCTGGGCCAGGCTGTGGGTAAGTGCGAGGAGCTCTGGTCCTTCTGAGCACATTGTCCACCCGGGGCTCGGGAGCCCACCGCGGGGACCCTGAGAGGGGCAGGCTTGATGCTGGCTGTGACCACGCGACTGTGGGCAGCGTCTCTGGCCCAGGAGACTAGAGATGCGCCCCCCCCCCCCCCACCCCGGGCCGGTTCCTAATCGGAGGGTGCGGGGGCCAGGCTGGCCTGGGTCACTGCCCAGTGCCCCAGCGCCCCGAGAGCGCGGCTCTGCGGTGAGTAATCCTTCCCAAGGCCCCTCCTCCGCCACATGTTCCTGCTACAGGGGAACTCTTCCAGGGAGCCAGCTGACACAGTTGGCCTGGATCGTTTGTTTTTGAACAAGACTGAAAGGAGAGAGTGAGTAAGAAAGTGTGTGTGTGGGGGGGGGGGGGTAACCGAGTAGGGGAAGGTCAGAGAGAGAGGAGGAAAGATCTGGAAAGTCCCGATGAGTGCTTTGGAAGCAGGTGCCAGCCAGGAGATACCCTGGAGGGTGGCGCCGGCCCTGGACGGAGCAGCGGGGAGCGTTCTGCAAGGCGGCAGCTGGCTGGAACCGGGACCTGGGCGCCCGCCCCTGGCTGGAGCTCTGCTGCTCTGAGAGCCGAGTTGTTTCCATTTTAGGGACCCAGTGGGGAGGCTGTCATTCTCCTCCCAGCCTTTATTGAGATGCCATCAATCGCAGTGACCGCTCCGAGGGCTAGAGCCCCGAGTTTCACGTGCTCCGTGGGACGGATCCGCACGGCAACCTCAGCGAACACGTACTGTTACTGGTGTCGAGGAGGTAGTGGGGCACAGAGAGGTTGAAAAACGCCCCAGGTCACACGGCTGGATGTGGCAGACCCTGGCTTTGAAGTTGAACACGGAGGCTGTTAGACCCCAGAGCCCCGGCGGGTTTGTAACTCGTGCGTGGCTTCTGTGCCACTCAGGCAGCTCAGAGAGGTCCCTTCCCTGTCAGGGCAGCGCCAGGGCGGTGTCGCCGTGGCTGAACTGGGGCCCGGAGGGGCAGGGGCTGCGGCCCAGAGGCTCACTCCCCGATGGTCGGCAGCCAGCCACCCCGGGGACAAGGCCACGTCTTCCCTCCTGGGCCCCTGGAGCCCACGGGTCCAGGTCGGGGCTCTGAGCCACAGGCGGGAGAGGGCCCCACAGCGGCAGACCCTGGGAGTCCGGACTGCGAAGCCTAGAGGCTTCCGGAGGCCACTGGCCCAGCTTCCTGTGCAGCTGGGTTCCCCCGCACACTCGGTCCCGGGTCCGACCTCCCACGTCGGGGACCGGCTTCCCAGGCTGGGTCACGTGGCGCGGGTCGGCACTGCTCCGGGCAGGGCGGCGTGCAGGGAGGGGGCCGCACGCCGGGAACGGACTGAGCGCTCGCTTTGGCCGAGGGCCCCCTCCGCACAGGGGCGGGCCAGACTTCCGACTGGGGTCGTCCCTCAGCCCTCACCCGACGCCGCGCGGGCCCTTTCGGTTGCCCACCTGTCCCTCTGTCCCCCACCTGCCCGGACCCACCCGGGGGACACGTCCACGTGCCCTCTGCGGTCCGTGTGGGGAGCAAAGCTGTCTGTGGCTCGGAGCCAGAAGTTGCAGGGTTAACCCAGCCCTGCTGGACACGGCCATGTGATCCGGAGACATCCAGGCCCACCCCCCCCCCCCCCCGCCCCCGCCTCCCGGCCTGGCACGGTGGGTGTGTTTCACTTGCAGGGCTGGCCCCAGTCCCGCCGTCCTGGCTGCTGGAAGACCTGTGTTTGACGATCCGAGGTCGGGAGGGAAGACTTCCGCTCTAGACTGGTGGGGTCTGCCTTGGGTCGGGGGTCCCCACTCTCTGCCTGCCTGCCTGCCCCTGCCCCTGACCTGGGAGGAGACCCGTCGGAGCCAGTTACGGCCCAGGGGGCGGTCCGTGCCAGAGCAGGGGGAGACCAGGGGTGCGGGGTGGACAGGGGGCCGGGACGGTACTCGGGCCCTGCCCTGCTTGCTGCTGGAGCTCTGCTCATCCGGCCCGAGCGTCCCGAGCAGCCTGGGTTTGTCGGACCAGTGCCCCGTCCCCAGGCCATTTTGGTTTGATCTGTTCATTGTCACTGCTGGCATCGCGGATGTCAGATGTGCGGGCCGCTGGGCTCAGAGCTCTGCAGGCCTCTCCTGTAACCTTCGTAGCAATCGAGGAGGCACAGAGAGGCTGAGTTACTGGTCTGTAGTCACACAGCAGGTACCAGGGAGTGCCAGGACTCCAGCTGGACCCCTCACCCCAGGGCCTTTGCATGGCCAGAGTGGGACATTGGCAAGGAAATGAGGTGTAAGGTCTGGCCTTACACTTTGGAGCTTGGGCAGGGTGGCCCCGCAGGCCCAGGTAACTCAGTGACTGGTGCAGGCTGGGCGGTTGACCAGGCACGGCGGTCGTGTGCCAGAGAGGTTTAGGGCGCTGACCCAAGTCACTCAGCAAGAGCCCAGAGGGCAAACAGCCGTGCTGGAGGGGAGAATGCCGGAAGCCTCTGAGCATAGGAGGGGGAGCCGTGGGGGTCACCGAGGGAGGGAGTGCTTTCCGGCTGGTGGGGTTCCGTCGCTCGGGTTCCTACTTCGTGCTGGCTGGCGGCCGCGGGCGTCATCCCGGAGCCCCCGAGAACCGATGGAACTCAGGTCCAGAGAGGGGAGGGGTGTGTGCCCGGGGCCACACAGCGGGTGGGGTAGGCTTGGGGGCCAGGCTTCGGGCACCCACTCCGTGTCGGGGTTTGCCTCCGGAGCTGTGGCCAGTCTTGGTAATGCCGGCCGCCGGTGGAGGGAACCACCTGCCAGGGAGCTGGGTCTTGCCCCGGATGTAAATGCCCGTTCCCCATTCTGCAGAAGGAAAGTGAGGCTGGGACGTCACGGCGCCTGCCCAGGGCTGACCCAGAGGTGTGAGAGTGCTGGCCCTCCTTCCCACCGGGTCTCACAGCTCGCTCGCCCCTCAGACTGTGGCTGTGCCTTGCCGGGCCCGTGGGAGCTGGTCCCGTGCTGGTCTTGAGCGGGCCGGTCACTGGGAGGTTCCCTGCTGAGAACTGTGACCCCCTCCCCCCCCCCAACCGCATCCCGCAACGCACGGTTGTCAGATCCTTTCCCGACACGTTTCCGGGAACGGGCTCGGGGGTGGGTGCTTCTGGGGTTTGTCGGAGCGCACCTTGTCCTCTGCGTGGGGACAGACCTGGTGCTCGCTCCCTGGGTGTCCAACACGGGCAGTCTTTTTCTCACCTGGGAGAAGTGGGTGCTCAGTCCCGGGTGGCCTCTTTCTGTCGCCGAGGAAGGGGGACAGTGACGTTTTTGGAGGCAGGAGCCGACCCGCGTAAGAGACTACCCTCCTGGTCCCACGTGCCCCCAGCTCCGCTCCCTGCCTCGATGGGCCCACAGCCCCCGTGGGCACGTCACCCCCTTTTCCTCCCTGGATGGTGGCTGGTCGGTAGGGGGCAGTGGAGGCCTCGAGTCCCCGGAGAGGCCTGGACACAGCAGAGTTGTCACACATCTGTCCCCGGGAAGCCTGTCCTGTCACACCCGCAGCGGCTTCCCTCCCTGCTAACAATTGCCCTGGGGGTTGTCACGCCGGGCGGGGGCGGGGTGGGGGGTCCCCACCAGGCTGGGGATGAGGCAGAGCTGTGTTGATTTAAACTCCAGTTGAAGTCACGTGATCCCTGCAGCCCAGCGGGAAGTGACCTCACTGCAGGGCCTGTGGAGCCCCCACCACACGTCTCACCGGGGGGGGTCCCGGACCCAGCCCTGCACGTGGAGGCGAGGGGACCCGGCCCCTCGGAGCCGTCTGGGGGAGACCCAGCCCAGGGCCCGGCTGACAGCTCTTTGGAACGTTCCGTGTGCCGGGCTGGTGGAGCCAGGGTGCCGACGGAGGGGGGCTGCTGAGAAGCTAAGAGGCATCTGCCTTCCTGATTGAAAACAACCCGTATTTCTCGCTATTTAAAAATTATGCCAACTCATGGCAAAGGCAATTTTTAAATTGGAACACTCTAGAGAAAACCGTCACTAACGATTGCATCAGAAGGAAATAATAAAGCACGGCTGGCATTTTCTTCCACGCTGTTTCCCTCCCCGTACGCTTAATACAAATGACTTTTTAAAAATAGTCGAAACGGGGTCTGACGCCTCTTTCTGCCACATACGGGAGTGCCTCCTCCCCCCTCCCCCCCCGGCGGGGTTTCCTCCCTCTGCCTGCGTCTGGCGCTTCTACAGGTTTGCGCCCGCTTGCTCCAGGAGGGCACGGCCGGTCCAAAACCACCTTTGGGGCCGTTGGGACTCACGAACAGGCCGGGGAGGCTTTCAGCAGAGGCTTGGCCCCTGGCGGGGGCAGCGGGCGAGGAGTGAACCCCCTTGGATGCCGTCTCCCGTCATCCCGCGGGGTTGTCTGTGAGTGGCTCAAGCAAGAGTGTGGCCACAGAGCCGGGCCGAGTGACCTTCCTGGCGGCACGGCCTTGGCCAAGGTACTTTGTTCCCTTCTGTAAAATGGGCTCATAGAAAGACTCAGGAGAGCTCAGTGAGACACGGGTGAGTTCATCCAGCCGAGCAGAGGCCTCAGAGCGGATCACCTCACTGTCCCCGTCAGGGTCACGGGCACCTTGGGGGTGTTCTGTCCCCATCGCCCTCCTCTGTCATCAGGCTGTCATTCGTTCACCTTTTGAGGGGCCGGGCCAGGAGCCGAGGACTGGGGTTTCCGGGTGGGACACGAGGACACCAGGAACTGGCCCCGGCTGCCCCACCGCCCCGTGCTCAGCGGGTCCCTGCCAGGCCAGCAGGGGAGGGGGAGGGGCGGCTCCTACGCCCCTGTCGCTGTGTGCCCTGGGGCGAGTTGCTTAGCCCCTCTGTGCCTCGTTTCCTGATCCCTTGAAGGGAGGGGAGGAGAGCCGCAGGAAGGCTCCAGGAAGGTGCCAGTTGATTGCGGTGGGGGACGCATGTGATGCTCTGGGAACAGAGCTTGCGGTTCATAAGCTCTTACTCGGCGTTAGCGTTTCTCGTAGCTGCCGTCCCGAGAATTTTCCTGGATCTCGGGACACTGACAACCGCAGATGGAATGCTCTCTCCGGAAGCCATCGCGGAGGGACGGCCGCGGCGGCAGGAACGGTTACCGGCCGGGAGCCGCCGCCTGGAGCACGGTCGCTGTTCTCTAGGGGGAGGTGGCCAAGTCCTGCAGCCCCCTGTCCCAGCAGCTTGAGTCCTCGGCCCTGGAAAGGGGCGGTGGGGCGGGTGGGGGGCTGACGGCCCTTTGCGGGGGACCTCATTCTCCGAGGGTGTCACTGCTCGGATGTGGAGGGGCCTCGCCCCCCTGTCACCTCGCGGGTCCCCGCTGTGTCCTCAGCTGCTCCAGCAGAAGGCTTTCGGGGCCACGGAACGGAACCCCCGCCTCGCGGTGGCCCGGGAATCGGCTGTAGCCCGAAATGAGAAGTCGGGAGACCAGGCCGCTCGGGGATGCTGTGAGCGACGCCCCGTTCAGCCGTCGTCAGGTGTGGCTTTGCTCTGGGCCCGTTCCCGTGGTCACAAGGTGCTGCGCATCCGGAGGAAGGAGAGCCTGTCCTGTGAGCCTCACCTCCAGCCCCTCGGTGCCCCTTCAGGCACCCTTCCTCCCCCGAGCCTTTGCCTCCCAGCTCCCGGTCACGGCCGGGACCCGGCCTGGTGGCTCCTGCCCCGGAGCACGAGGTGTTTGTTACGCGAGGCGTTAGGGGCGGCTGGGACAGGTGGGGCCGAACAAGGGAGCGCGGAAGAAGCCCCCGGACTCTGGCTGGCGTCTGAGCAGAGACGGGCCGCCTCGGGGCCAGTCCTTGGTGACCAGGTGAGCGAGTGAGGCGGGACGGGTTCTGCCAGCCCAGCCCCCCCACCCCCAGCCCTTCCGTGCCGGAAAACCAGCAGCTGCGGCCCAGGGCACTGGCGCTCTGGCCGGAGAGGGTGGGCTGGGCCGGGGCCTGACCTCCAAGCCGGATCCAGCCGTCCCAGGGACAGGCTGTAGCTGCCCACGCTGGGGAGAATCTGCAGGGGGGTGGGGGACAGGGGAGGCCTGGCCGCCCCTCTGCGTCCCCTTCTCTGCAGGCTTGGCCGGGGGTGCGCCCTGCCCTTTCCTGGTCCCCCACCCGCCTTTCGCGTTCCTGCTGGTTTCCTTTCCTGCCCCCTCCCTCCGGCGCCGTATGGTACTAATTAAGTCCTTCCGCCCGCCGAGAGCAGAGCTTGTGTGGGGCCTCCCCCGACCCCGGGGTGGGGGTGGGGGGGTCCCCTCGTCTTCTGGCTCGCGAGAAACCAGACATTTTGCGCGTGCGTGTGGGTTTCGGGACAGTGCGGGACTGAGCCGCTGCCCGTCTGCGTGGGTCCGAGTCGCGCTTTCGACTTGGGGGGGTGGTGCCCTTGGCTGGGGGTTCGCAGGCGTGCTCCCCACGCTCCCTGGGACAGGCAGGGTTCCTCGTCTCCCATCCAGGCAGCTCCTCTCCGGCCTGCTTTCCGTGGAAGGCTCCCTAGAACAGGGCCTCGCAGTGAGGAGGCAAGACCGGCCCAGGCCCTTGGGCGGCCGTCCCCCCACCCCCTCCCCTCTGCCCACCTGGGCCACCTTCACCCCGTCCTCAGCTGGAGGGAGGGGGCAGAAAAGGCAAAGGAACAGGACGCGAGGGAGCCATGGGTGGGGCGGGGGGTGGGGCGGCGGGCGGCCCCAGCAGCACCTGGTTCCGCGAAACCCCGAGTCCCAGGTATTCCTGGGCTCCCCACGCCCCACCCCTGGCCGGCCTTGAGGGTTGGCGTTGGCTCTCGTGCAGGAAGCTGGGGCGCGTCTGGCGGAGGGAGGGAGAGGAGTGGTTTTGAAGACGACAAGGAGATCTTTCACCGTCCTCGAGTGTGGACGGAGGGTGGTGGCCTGGGGCCTCCGTGGTTCCTAACTCAGGGGGGTGGTCGGTCACTGGGGACTAAGGCCGGTTTCCAGCTTCTCCGCTGCTCTCACCCGAAGGGAGAGAGGCAGGCGGGGAGGGCGGCACCTTCTGTGGGCTGGGGCCTCGAGCTGCAGAGAACGGACGGGGCCCCGACCACGCGGACGGGGGTGTGGGGGTCCGTTCATGGTGACCAGGGCTGCCCTGGGACTCCGCGTGGCCTGGGGGCGCTTTACCTGGCATACGCACCTCCTTTAATCCCATCATCCGTGCCGTGAAGTCAGTTCTGTTAGTATTCCCATTTCACAGCCGAGGAGCTCAAGGCAGAGGGATTGAGTAACCTGCCCAAAGTCACACAGCTAAGTGGGCGTCACGGAGGGAAGGTTTGCATCCCGGAAGCGTGACTCCCGAGCCCCTGACGTACCTCCTCGGACCTCTGACTTAACTCTCTCTCCTTATGGCGGAGACCGTGAGGCCAAGAGAGGGGCGGTGAGAGTTGGCCAGGGTCACACAGCAGGTTGGTGGCCGAGCCGGAGGCCCGGCCCCCAGCCCTGGTTCTGTGGCCTCCCCTTAAGTGGCTGCCTGTTTGGAGGTGGAACGACCCATCCTTGGGGTGGGGCCGGGTACACAGGTCAGCGAAGCCCAGTCTCCCCACACATCATTCCAGAAAGATGGGGCACCTGAGGGAGACAGACACCCTTTGGGCTAACGACCACAGCTATTCGTCATGGGATCCTTTACGGTTTTGAGGGTGTCCTTGGGCCTCCCACCTCTGTCCCGCACTCGGGCACTTCAGCTCAGGTACGTTGTGTGTGTGCGGGAGACTGCCAGAGAGGCATCTGAGCACGTTTGCTCCTGAGCCCTGCCTTTGTTTCTTTTTTTTTTTTTTTACGTTTATTTATTTATTTTGAGAGAGAGAGAGAGAGCAAGAGGAGAGGGGGCAGAGAGAGAGAGAGGGCGAGAGAGAATCTCAAGCAGGCTCCGCACCGTCCGTGCAGAGCCCGATGCGGGGCCCGAACTCATGACCCATGAGATCGAGACCTGAGCTGAGATCAACAGCCGCACGCTTAACCGACTGAGCCACCCAGGTGCCCCGTGAGCCCCCTGCCTTTGTGTCCTTGGTGAGGCGAGACCCTCTCAGGGGACCGCAGTCCGCACACCGTCCCCTGGGGCAGGGCCGGAGCTCGGGGGCCGGGCTGCAGGCAAGCGCTGTGCCCCCCCCGGGGTGTGTGTGTTCTCACGCGTGGCCTTGACCGCGCACGCGTGCGCTTTTATGCACGAGGGCTCAGGGGACTGGCGTGGTGGGAGTGAAACTTCCCGCCCCTCCGGCCTCGAGGGGGAGGGCGCCGGCAGGAAGTTGGCGGGCAGCAAAGAGTTAATGCTGGATCCCGCCGCCCCTGTGGCTCCTCCAGCTTTTCCCAGGGAAAAGGACAGGAATGAGAGGCCTCTTCGGAGGAAGGGGTGGGTGGGGGGATGCAGTGAGAACAGGCTTTCTGCACAGCACCTCGAGCCACCCCGCATATTTAATCCCACCGACTTCTGCAGGCCAGCTGTTCAGAGCGAGCCCGGAAGGTTGGAGGGAGAGCTTCCAACAGCAGAAAGGGTGGAATGAATGTGGGATTCATTACTGGAATTTGGCAGGGCGAGGAGCCTCACTTTCTCCCCCGAGATGGGACGGGGGCGGGGAGGCCCTGGGCCGGAGCCACGGAGGGGTGGGGGCTGTCGGGCCAGAGCCCCTTCCCATCCCCCCACAGCAGAGCTCCTGGGGCCCCTGCTCGCCGTTCCCCGGGCCCACCCTTCCCCTGAGAACCGCAGGCGGGAATCACGTCCCCGGCTTGCCCCCCGCGCCTCCCCGGCCTCTGCCGGAGAGAACGGCCTGGCCTCTGCGGCCCCTGCCACCTCCAGCCTCCTGTTTTGCTGCCCTGGCCGCTCTCACGGAGGCCGGGCCGGGCGTGGGCAAGAGCCGCTTCCCGGCAGCCGCCCTCGGCCTGGGAGCAGCTGAAACGTACCGACGCCCCTGCGGGGTGGGCCGAGTGTCCGGGCTTTGGGAGGGCACCCGGGGAGAGGGCCAGGGTGCCACCACGTGGGACCGGGCACAAAGAAGCGTCCCCAAGCGTTTCTCAGGGCAGGGGGTCCCACTGGGTTCCGGAAGCGTTCTCTGCGGGTGCAGTTGGTGGACTCTCTCTTTAGGGAGGAGAAAGGGAGAGGCCCAGAGGGGCCAGTGTTGGATTCTGACCTCCACAACTGGGAGATGACAGATTTACGTTGTTGTAAGTCCCGATGTTTGTGGTAGTTTGTTACAGCAGCAACAGGAAGCTAATACAGTCAGGAAGTGGTGATCTTCTGGAAAAATTCCGGAGGCATCCTCCATGTCCCGAGCCTCTGTGTGCCCACTTTGGGCTCTCCCAGCCTCTCCCAGCTCCAGACCCTACAGGAAGGCTCCCCTGGGGCAGCGCAGGAAAGACACCAGTTGAGAAACCTATTTATTCCCCTTTTCACAAGTGAAGGCGAGGGTGAGGGTCGGAGCACTGGCCTCATTTTTGTGTTGTTTTTTTTTTAAGTCTATAGCCTGAAGAGGGTTCAACTTCCTGACTTGTGAGTGAGGACACTGAGGCCCAGGGAAGTTCAGTGGCGGGTTCAGGGGTCTGCAGGGAGTTCAGACCGGGTGTTCAGCCCGTCCCCCGAAGCACTGTCCTCAAGTGGTGGTAGATGGTCACGGGTGTGGGGGCCTCCTCGACAGGCTGCTGCCCTCCACCTCCTGCCGGCGTCACTAGGCTGCCCAGGGCTCCCTGAGACCTTGGCGAGTGGGTTTGCGATGCCCCCTGACCCGCGGGCCCCCCTGTGGCCAGAAGTTAGAATTTAGGCTCTTCGCTTCTGGCCATGAAACAGTCATTTCGTGAGCTGAGCAGGGACCCGGTGAGCAAGTCCCCACCCCTCACTACCGTGAGCACTGCCTTCTCAGGTCTGGAAACAGAGCTGCGAATGACACTTTAGGACAGTTGGGACCTCCAGCCTCATCACTTGCCGCCCCCCCCCCCAACTTGACTCCCAGAACTCCTTTCTGTGGCCCCCCGTAGGCCCCCCCTGCCTGGAACGCCTGCCTTCCCACCGGGGTTGGGCCTCTTTCGGGATTCATTAAGACAGCCTCGGGGCGCCTGGGTGGCGCAGTCGGTTAAGCGTCCGACTTCAGCCAGGTCACGATCTCGCCCTCCGTGAGTTCTAGCCCCGCGTCGGCTCTGGGCTGACGGCTCGGAGCCTGGAGCCTGTTCGGATTCTGTGTCTCCCTCTCTCTCTGCCCCTC
Source organism: Lynx canadensis (assembly GCF_007474595.2). Classification (NCBI taxonomy): domain Eukaryota; kingdom Metazoa; phylum Chordata; class Mammalia; order Carnivora; family Felidae; genus Lynx; species Lynx canadensis. Next base: position 56,309,717 of record NC_044316.2, read on the forward strand.
CCCTGTCATGCTCTGTCTCTCTCTGTCTCAAAAATAAATAAACGTTTAAAAAAAAACATTAAATAAATAAAAAAAAAAAAGCTTTGTCTTGAAGTTACCTTAGCCTCTCAAGACGTTACAGAAGCAACCATAGAAAGTTCCCGTACCCTTTACCCAGCATCCTCCCTCAGGAGAGCTTGGTTTGTTATCAAAGCCAGGAAATGACGGTGGTCTCATTCAGCTCTTACCAGCTTTCGGGGCGTTTACTGTCTTCGGTGTGTGGGTCTGTGAGATGTTACCACCTACCTGGATTCGTGTAGGGCACCCCCCCTCCCCCCACCCCAGTCGGGAGACAGAGATGTTCCGTCCCCGCAAAGAATATTGCCTGGTTTGAACTTACCTAAATGGCGCTACGGAGCACACTGTTATGAGACACGTTTTTCTTTCATTTTGGCTCCTTTCACTGAATGTTGTGTATTCCTCCTTTTCATGTGCTTTTTACTTGTATTTTCTTGAGACCGGCAGAGAGAGCGTGCACGTGCACGAGTGAGCGAGGGACAGAGAGAGAAGTGGGGCTCAAACTCACAAAACCGCGAGATCGTGACCTGAGCCCGAGGGGGACGCTCACCCGACTGAGCCACCCAGGCGCCCCCGAAGATTTCTTGAGTTTTTAGTAAACGTGCACCATCTCGGACAGTGAACAGCTGGAGTCTCTGTCCAGCCCGAGCAAAGTGGGCTCCCGGGTGGGGGCGGGGGGGGGGGCTGGCACTTGGGGTGCTCAGGTGTGTGGGGTGAGCCCGGGAGGGTCAGTGTCCCCTCTCTGAATGATGTTCCAGCAGCTTCCCAGCCTGTGATTTCCTGAGCTCTTGGTCCTGGGAGGAGCCAGAGGAGGAAAGAGCCGGGCCGGCTCGCGGGCCTGGATCACACAGGCCGCTTCGTTTACCGGAATGGTGGTTTCACCTAAAGGCGTGAGGGGTTTCGGGGACCCCGCACCACAAGCGGGGTTCTGGGGGCTGACAAAAGCCTCGTGTCAGGTAGCCTGAGACCTCAGGCCTGAGACGATGGCCTCTGCCCCCAGGGAAAAAACAAGGCTTCCGTGGCTGGGACGTTTTCTGCCAGGTCATGAAAACAGGCCCAGGAGTCACTGGCTCCCCTTAGGTGGGAGCATCGTGTGGTTTCCAAAGCCCTTTGAGGTTGTCAGCTTGTTATCATCTTGCTCAGAACCCACAAGGGGGGAGGGCAGGAGGTCTGAGCAGGCCTCCTTGCCAGCAGCCCAGTAGCAGGTGGTTTGTCGCCCTCGGTTTGACAGGTGAGCAAACTGAGGCTCAGGGAGGTGACGACTTTGCAGGTTAGCCACCGAAAAAGCTCACGCCTCGTTAGTCCCCTAGGGCCTGCGAAGATTTCTTCAGCGTGTGTGTGTTTTTTATTTATTTTTGAGAGAGAGGGAGGGAGAGAGAAAGCGTGCGCACAAGCCGGGAGGGGCAGAGAGAGACGGGGACAGGGGATCCAAAGCAGTGCTCCGAGCTGTCGGTCAGAGCCCAACGCGGGGCTCCAACTCACGAACCGCGAGATCGTGACCTGAGCCGGGGGGACGCTCACCCGACCGAGCCACCCAGGCGCCCCCGAAGATTTCTTCGAGTTTTTAGTAAACGTGCACCCATCTCGGACAGTGGAGCAGCTGGAGCCTCTGTCCAGCCGCGGCAGCGACACGCGCTGTTTTTTGTTTTTGCACGTCCCGTAACTGGGGATGCGCGTCACGTAGAGTAGATCCTTGCGCAGTTTTTCGTGCTTGCAAATTAAGGTCCTGCGCCTCATGCCCGTGTTTCTGGTTTGTTGCATTTCTCGCTGCCAGGTGGTCATCGGGTGGGTGGGATATACACAGCTTTTTGTTCTCTCCTCGATGGACATCGGTTGTTTTCCAGTTTTCGCCGTTAGAAAATAATGCAGAAGAAAGAAAGAAAGAAAGAAAGAAGAAAGAAAAGAAAAGAAAGAAAGAAACAGTGCTGCGTACCCATTCTGTGTCTCCTGGTAACCCAGGAATGTGGATTTAGAAATATTATTGTAAAAACCTGTAGCCTACCTGCGGGGCTTGTGACCTCTGTTCCCGCCCCCAGCCTGTGTCCAGAGAGTCTGGGACTGATCTGATGCCTGGCCTGGAGAGAACGGACGGGCTGAGAAGCCGAACCCGTTGTGTCCCACTTTCATTCTCTCTGGGGCCCTTAGAAGGTACTGTAGAGGCAAAGTGGTTCCACGTCTGAAAAGGTTGGGAGTTAAAGAGTTTAAAATAAAAATAAAGGGGGGGGGGGCGCCCCGGTGACTCAGTCGGGTGAGCGTCCGACTTCGGCTTCAGGTCGTGATCTCGCCGTCCGAGAGTTCGAGCCCCGTGTCGGACTCCGTGCGAACAGCTCAGAGCCTGGAGCCTGTTTCGGATTCTGTGTCTCCCCCCCCCCTCTCTCTCTGCCCCTCCCCCGCTCACGCTCTGTCTCTCTCAAAAATGAATAAATGTTTTAAAAAGTTAAATTAAAAAACCCTCACGTTATAAATGTCAAACATTTGATGTGCTGGTGTATTGTACTTGTAAACCCTCAAAAGCGGGAGATGGTGGAGGGTAAGGCAGTTGATCGATATAGTGTGGAAAACTTTCAGGATGGGGGTATCTTGCGGGGCAAATTTTCCCGCTTTAACAGACTTGAGAAACCAGGGGGTCTGATTTCCTGGCTGTGGGTTGGAAGGTATGGATCTGCAGTGAAGAGAGGGTTTTTTTGGGGGGGGGGTTGGGTTTTTTTTTAGTAGGTGCTGGTGAGGAAAACCTTTCCTCTATCCTCTTAGGTTCAGTCCTTGGGGGCCTGCAAATTAAAATGACAGGCGCCCGCACCCCCCCCAGCCCCCCAAATTAAACCGATAAAAGCCCTACGTATGAGGCAGAGAAAAGATAGCCTACTCATGTACATATGGGAGTTTGCAGAAAAATATCGACTCAGATGGGCAGTTAGAATTGGGAAGCTTTCTATACTATCCTAGTAGGGGAAAGGGAGGGTGGCGAGGAACATTTCCTGGAAAAACAAATGACTTTTTGGAAAGATAAATGGCCCCTTAGGAAAGATGGGAAGCCGATAGCTTTGTGAGTGTCTGTTTAGGTGTGGTGCAAGACTTCTCATCTCTTGTGATAAAGTCCGGCTTCCCCGGTGCTTCGCGGAGGGGAATGATGGCAACCGTGTTCTTTTGCGAGTTCTGCTTTTAGATCAAGAGATTTTCAGGAGCTCAGATGTCCTTTTTCTTGCTCTTCCCGGCCGGGGCCGTGGGCTGTGTGGAGATACTTTAGCAAAGGCCCGAGCCTGGCCTGCTGAATCTCCAGGCCCCCCCCCCCGCCCCCCATCAGCAAGAACTGCGCGGACCTTCGGGGTTAAAACCAAGTTTCTCTGGGCCGAAGGGGTTGATTTTGTCCTAAGGCAGGATAAGACCTCTCCAGGATGGACGCTTCCCCCGGACGGTTGAAGGAGCTGTTGACCCTGAGAGCTGCACCTCATCCGAGCGTGCCTCTTGGGTACATTCCGCTCCAAATGCTGTCAGGATCTCGCCAGATCCCAGCTGTGTGTGTGTATGCATCTATCAGGCCTCAACGGTACTTCTCAACCGGACCGCACGTTAGAGTCCCCTGAGAAATTTTCCAAAAATACCAAGCCCTAGATCAGTTAAATCAGAATTGCTGGGGTGGGGCCCGGGCGTCTCTGTTTCTTACCCGCTCCCCTTAAGAAGGATGGAGTGCTGCTAGGATTGAGATCCTGTTTCCAGAAACCAAACCAATAATCCTGCCCTTTCTCAGCCCGCGTCCCGGAGCCTCGGTCCCCCTCTAAATACGAAACCCTGTATGGTTTGACTCAAAATCCTATCATCTTAGCTGCTGGGCTTTTTGGTTTGGGCCCTTGTTTCAGCGAAGGGGAGGGGAGGACCCACAGTATCACACCTAAAGGCGACCTGGAGCGCCCCCACCTGGCGGTCCTCCCTCCTGACACCCCGGAGCGTTCCATAGACACCTTGGGGGTTTTTACTGGTCTTTGTAGGGTCTGAGTGTTCCGATGCTGGGCGTCTAGGATTCTGGCTTTGTATCCGCTGGGAGTTCGGAGCCCCAGGGGCGCGCAGTTACCGAGGGAGGGTGGGGTGGGTGGGGCTGGGAGTGTGCTGGAGCTTCTTTGATCCCACTGAGTGGCCCTCGAGCCGGGATAATGCACCGGGATAATGGGATGACAAGCGGTGGCTGCAGACGAGGAGCACAATTTCCTAAAGTTTAAGATATCGTAACATCGTTTCTAAGACACGCTGTTGACACAGTGGCTTTGCTAGAGGAGAAAGAAATGTGTATTAAAGCCTCCTTGAGGGACAGTGGAGGAGGGAGGCACGCTTGTTAGAAAGGAGGAAGCGGGGCCTTCCTGCCCTGCGCTCCCCAAACACGTTCCAGGAGCGGGTGAGTAAGTCAGCCTGGCAAGTGCTCCAGATCCGGGGGACCGAAGGGTGATCCCGGCTGAGGGGGGCCATCTGGAGGACTCCCTGGAGGCGGTGGCCTTTAGCGGGGAGCGGGGCAGGGGGTGGGGGTGGATTTAGGTGGGGTTTGGGAGACGGCAGGGCCTGGACAGGGGGTGTAGGCTCATTAGAAAACAGCATGTGTAAGAGGTGGCCGAGCTGGGAAGACGGTCCCTGGGGTGGCTCTGGGGACGGAGGAGAGGCTGTTCTCCTCTCTCTCTCCAGGGGGGCTGGGATGAGGGCGGAGGAGACCCCCCCTGTGCTGTTGTGCTGTGCAAACCCCTGCCTTGGGGGATGAGGGGAGGGGCCCGCCAGGTGGGCGGAGCCAGGTGGCGGCCCTGAGAATTTTGTCAAGTGGTCGGTTACCAGTGAGAAGGGCAGAAGCCAGACGGAGGTTAAGATGCCAGCAGGTGGTGGAAAGATAGAAGCCACAATGCAGACCGACTGTTAGGCGGTGGGGAGAGAGCCCACGGGCCCAAGGAGGGGGCTTGTGTTTGAGACGGGGGGCAGCCTGCCCGTGTTCCTCCTGGGCCAGGTTGCAAAGGGACCAGAAGAAAGACGTCAGCTAGATGTGACTCAACCGCCAGCCTGCAACGCTAGCCTGCGGCGAGAGAGACTTTGCAGGCCTCTCTCCCTGCAGGCAGGCCTGAGCCCTCACCCTGGGGCCTCTGGGAGCCCCCACCTCCCCAGGGACAGCAGGACCTTGTGTGGGCTCCCCTCCCCGGCGGGGGGGGGGGTGTGTGGCTGCACCTGCTGGCTTCCCACATCAGCGGCAGCCCCCTGCCCTCCCGTGTGGGAGTCCAGTGACCGTCCGGCAGAGGAGAGGGAAGGATCCTTTCTTCTTGGCCTTTGATGGGAAGCATCGGCTGCCTCCCGCGGGGTTTGCCCAGGGTGGGTTGGGAAAGAGGTTGTAGGAGGGCTGAGGCTTGGCAGGAGCGAGTTGGGGGCCCCGGGCCCTGGGGCGTGTGCGTGTGCGTGTGTGTGTGTGTGTGAGAGAGAGAGGGAGAGGGAGAGGGAGGGTGTGGTGTAACCACTTCCCTTCCCTTCTGCTGCTGCTGTGAGCCACAAGAGGGTCTCAGGCATCACAGGGGCATCACGTGGGCATCCCGGCACTGCAGGGTGGGTGATGCCCTCGGACCGTGCTCTACTCCCAGTGGGCCCATTTGGAAGTGGGAGCCTGACCCAGCTGTCCCCCTGTGGCTTTCAGAATAGGACCCCTGTGGCAGGCTCCCCCAGGGAGGCCGTGGGTGAGCAGCACCCACTGGCGGAAATGGTCTAGGGCATCCTTGTCACCAGGGGACCCCCCTCCCACTCTACCGCAAGGCCTCCTGGTGCCCAGTAGGGGGGCTTCCTTGGCTTTGTGGGCAAGGGTCGGTCGAGCTCAGGGTTGGACAGTTCGATTTAGATCCCCCTCGTTGGGGCTGGGAGGGATCCTCTTTGCTGCTCCTGGACCCGAAAGTTTCCTTCTGGCCCGGAGCGTCCCCGTTTCTTCGTTCCTGCGAGGAAGCTCCCCCCTTACAGTGGTCCGGTCGGGACTGCAGGCCGTGTGAGTGTCCTGGGGCCGCTGCGACAGAGGCCTCACACAACAGAAACCTGTGCCCCTGCAGCTGTGGAGGCCACAGGCCTGGGGACAGGTGTGGGCGGGGCTGGCTCCTCCGGGAGGCCCCTGGGGAGTAGGGCGCCCTCGCTCAAGAGGAAAAAGGATGCATTAAACTTGCTTTTTTTTTTTCTGTAAATACTTTTTTATGGCATCAAAACACACAGGATGTGAACTTTACCGTTCGAAAGACTTAGCACTTTCACAGTGTTGTGCAACAGCACCACGATCTAGCTCCAGAACATTCTCATCAGCTCCAAAGGAAACCCCGTGTCCGTTAAGCAGTCAGTTCCCACTGCTCCCCCCGCCCCCAGTTTGGCAACCTCAATCTGCTTTCTGTCTTTATAGATTTCTTTTCTAACCAGTGAAGCTGTTTGTGACTTTGAAGTCAGTAAACAAAGGCAGGATGAGTCGTGGTGGAAGGACATACACGAGGGGATGTTGGAGTGTGGAATCCCTGGGCTCACAAAGGGCAGGGTTTGTGGTAGTTCAGCTGGACCGCACGCTCCTCTCCCTTTCTCCTTTCTTGGGGTCCCCGCCTGGGCTCCCACCGCCCCCGCCATTCTCCACTCTCTCCTTTGCACGTGGCCCCAGTACTTCCGCAGAAGGGGGACACTGTGATGTCGAGATCGGTGGCCTCAGCGATATCTTTCAGTAAAGCTACGGTGGGTCCCACCAAGCTGTGCCCTGCAGCACCCCCAAAGTAGCCACACCCCCGCTGTTGAAAAGGGGGTGTGGGGCTACAATCAGACGGTCTACGTAAACAGCTGTCCAAGGGTCTGGTGTAACCAGGGTGAAATCGAGAATGTCCGGGACGGTAGCCATTTGAAACGTGGCTATAGTCCAAGCCGGGGGCGGGTGGGGACGGGGTCCCGTAAGTGCACGGTGCACATTGGACTTCATAGTACTTCAGTACGGAAAGCAGAAAGAATGTAAAATACCTAAAAAGTGTTTATGTTGATGACATGTGGAGTTGATACTATTCTGGCTCCATTAAGTGAAATGTATGACACGTCACCCGTTTCTTACGGTTTTCAATGTGGCTACTGGAAACTTGAGGAATTACAGCACGTGGGGTGCTTATCGGGGACCTGCCTTCTGTTTTCTGCTGGGGGATCAGGTGGGGAGCCACTGCGGGCTTCAGGCTGTTCCTCTAGTCCAGGGACCCCCTCCTCCTGTGCTCTGGAGGACCCCCATCGGGTGTGAGCGATGAGTGAGGGAACACGTGGAAAGCACCGGGTTGTCTCCTGGGCCAGAGGTGAGCAGGGAGGGGAGGAGGTAGGGCAAGGGGCGGCCTCGGAGAGCGTGAGGTTTTGCCCACGTGTGGCCGGGAAGGGTGGTGGGCCCTGGGGGCAAAGCTAGGTCAGGGGCGGAGAAGGAGCTTCTAAGGGGAGTACTGAGAAGGCGGCCCTCTGCCCACAGGACAGGTGCAGAGTGGAGGGCATATCCAGGCTCCTTGTTACCTTGACACCTGGGACAGGAGTCCCCCCTGGCATCCTTGTCCATGGTTCTTGGAACTGTCCTTCGGGGCCCCAGTGACAGGGGCCCAGCAGGGTGGGCAGGGGGTGGCAGGAGCCGCCCCCCCCACTCGACCTCCCCATCCTAGGAAACCACCTTCTTGGAGGAAAGAGAGGCGTCAATTTGAGTGGCCACTCTTCCTGATCCTGGTCGTCCCTGTCCCACTTTAGTTCTCGTGACTTACAGTTGATGGGCCCATTTTACAGATGGGGAGGGGCCCGAGCCCGCAGGGTTGGGTCATGAGCCAAAGCTACTCTCCCGGGAAGGGGGCCTGATTCTGGCGTCCGCCTCCGAGGCCCGCGTCTCAGATCCACCACCGTCCCCCCTCCCGCCGTGATGGGAACAAGATCTCCGGACACGCATCCCTCCCCTGGACGCTCCCCGTCTTTGGCCAGGTGCCCAGAGACCACGGTGGCGGCTTTGCACTCTGTGTGGGGGTGGGGAGGGGAGGACAGAGGCCCCCTGAAGCCTTCACGGTTCGGAGTCCGTGGCCATCAGGGGTGGGCAGTGGCTTGGGCTGGTGCTGCTGGGGAGAGCTGGCTTCTGAGGAACCCCAGGGGGACCAGCTGGATGTGGCCGGTTTGCCAGTGTGGCCAGTGGGTGGGTGCCTGGGGGCCTCGTCCACCAGCCAACGTGGGGGGGCATGGGAATGGGAAGGAGAGCCGGCCTGGGGAGCGGGGTCTGGGCCAGCTGGCCCTCACACCACCTTCTCAAGGTGTCCCTAAGGGCTCCTCTTGCACTTGAACGACTCACTCCCCGCCCCTGCAAATCCCCCCAAAACCCGCGGGAGCTCTCTGCTAGTGGGGAGGAGGCCTGGGGCTCCCTCGGCCACTCCAGCGCCTGGGAGTGACTCACTCAGGGGTCAGAGGTCGTGGCACGGGATGGGTCTGGCAGATCCCAGCGTCCAGGCCCAGCCCCAAACAGGGTGGTTTCCCAAGCTCCTCCCTCTGGGGACCACCTAGCCCATCCCCCCTGAGGGTCCCAGCACCACACCAGGTTCTGCGGGGGAGGGTGGACTCATTGCCAGGGCCCTGAGGGCTGTAGAAGCCGGCGGCTCCGGGAAGAAAGAAGTGCTCAGGGTGAGCTGGCCCCGCCAGTACCTCCCCGCCCCGCCCGGCCCCAGTTCCCCTTCTCCGAGGCTTCTCCCTTGGGGCCGTCTCCACCAGGGCGCGCTTAGGCAGTTGAGGCTTGGCCCTTGACCGCTTTCCTGGGGAGGTCTGCCGACCTGAGGGAGCCCGTCCGATAGCCTGGGTGTGTTATCTGAGCCGGGGCCGGGGGTCAGGACCGTTTGGGGCTCACCTGGCAAAGGGAGGGGGGGTGCTGGGCGGGGCAGCAGGACCGAGGGCGCCCCCGGGCAGTGTCAGATTCCCGGCACCACCTGCACTCCCGTCCCGCCCGCCTCCCCAGGGCAGGACAGTCTGGGAGGAGGGGACTCTGCGGGCGCCCTGACTTGTGGCGGGGCAGTGTGGGACTGGACGTCCAGGTGAGCCATCTTCCCTCTCTCCCTCCCGGAGCTCTTTCCTGGGGGACCCTGTCGCTTTCCTGGAGGCCGGCTCGGGAGCTCGGCTTGGCGTTTCTTACGCACAGAATGCACCCCGGTTGGTTTCGGGCCTGCAGCCGGGCGCCCCTTCTCTCCTCCGCCCCCCCCCGCCCCCCCCGACTCTGCCCCTCGCCCTGCCCCCGAGCCTCCCGGCTCAGGCGGTCCCTCCTACCTCTGCCCGCGCTCTGGGAGGCTCCTTGTTCCGCGGCCACAAAGCCCCTTTGATCCTCTGCTCGGCTCCGAGCCATGTGACCGGTGGGCGGGCCGCGCTCTCCGGCAGCCAGCGCAGCCCGACTCAGCTGCAGGGGTGAGTCCTCCGCTCCCTTTGTTCCTTGCGGCCTCGCACCGGCGGTGGCCGGGGGCCCTCAGGTGGTGCGGCCGCCCGGCGGTCCTCCGACGGCCCGGTGGCGGGGCCGCGCGCGGCGCTCCCCGGGGGTCCCCGTCCCCCACCCGGGCCCGGCCCCCCGCTCCCCACCACCAGCCGGCGGGACGGCTCTGGGTCCCCGGGAGAGGGGCGGCGGGAGCTCGGTCTCCACGCGGGGCCCAGATTTTCGGCCGCGGAAGCGGAGAAAAGGGCTTTGTGCGGCCACAGCTATCTCTTTGTAAATATTGGGCCAGCTAAGCCGAGTGGCCAGGTCCTCCCGCGGCGGGGAGTTTCTCGCAGGCCGGTTTTCCCACTCGCGGGGTGGCTTCCCTGGCTTCCAGGAGGCCCGGGAGGCACTCGGATGGGCCACCCGCTGCCTCTTAAAATCGTTCCGCACAGATTGTCAGCCGTTGGGCGGGCGGCTGGGAGCTAGCTTCGGCGACCTGGACATGCGGGTTGCCCCCATCTGGGATTGGGCGGCGGGGGACCCTGCGCGCTGTCTCCGGGTCCTGGGGACGGCGGGGGGGGGGGTGGGCGTCTGGAAGGCGGCTGGTGCCCGGAGCATCCTGGGGGGCCGATGCCACTCCCTGTCAAGGAACGGGGCCTGTGGGGGTGGATGGTGAGGGCGAGCCTCCTTGGGGACGGTGCTTCCAAAGAAACTTGCCGGCCTAGACGATGGGAAATCCCCAGACTCAAATCCCACAGCCAGCCGGGCGAGTCCCCCCCCCCCCCGCCCCCTCGTGCACCAGCGCTGGGATGGCCGGGTTGCTTCAGAGCCTGCGCCCTCTGCTCCCAAAGCTTCATCCCCATGCCCCCTGGGGATCGACTCAGCAGTCCCGGTGCCCCTCTGCTTCCTCTCTGCCAGGGAATCTGCCTCTTTTGTCAGAGGTTGGGGGAGCATCTCTGCCCACCAAAGAGAATTTTGGAATTCCTTTCCTGGAGGAAAATGTGCCGCCCGGGCATGGCTTCTGGCGGTAGGGATAGCACCCTAGCAGGAATTGGTTTGGAATCGCACGGAAAATCCGTTGGCAAGGACGGAGAAAAAGCCCCCCACTCCCTTCTAATCCCTTGTGTCCCCTTCTAATCCCTTCTAATCACGTGTGGGTTTCCCACCTCGTTCATGGGCGCTTGGCCTCCGTGGGTGTTTACATAAATGTCATTCTCTTCTGGCTGGCTCCCCCGTGGCAACCCAGGGGGGCTCCTTTTCAGGAAATAGGAAGCAGAATGAGTTTGTTTGACCATTTGGGGCTGGAGGACCAGTGTCCGTGTGGGACCTCTTTGGAAGGGTGGGATGCTTGCTTCTGTCCCTTTGGGTCTCCTTCGGGGCTCAGGTGAGACTACGGAGGGAGGCCTCTTCTGTGGCTGACCCCTTTTAACAACTGCGTTTGTCGGTGGCCCCTCCTGGGCATCCCCACTGCCCCCCCCCCCGATTATTTCCGTGTTGGGGCACCTGCATCACTAATGTGTCTGCTGGTTTCTGTCTGTATTTCCGACAGAATGCTCCGTTTGACTGGCACCGTGTCAGGGACGGTGGCCAGTTCAGCTGGCGTGTGGGGAGGGCCTACTCTGTGTGGGGCACAGGGCGCTCTGAGACGCGGGGAGGGGGCAGCCACAAGGCCCCGCCCACCCAAGCCAAGACAGCTCAGGTTGGGCCCGTGGGTCATTCCCTGAGTGCCCCAGGCCTCGAGAACAGAAGCCCCAGAAGCCCCGCACCCTTAAGGCAACCAGAGTCTCTGGGCTGACCTACCTCCCACCACCCCCTCCCCTCTTCCCCAGCCACGTACCCCCCCCCCCCCACTTCCTGTTGTGTCATAGCCTGAGCTGTTCTTGTCAGATAGGATGAGACGCATTCCCTAGGGCCTTCAGAGAAGGGGGAAGACCCTATCCTTAAGAAAGCACCCCCGCCAGCCTCTAGCCTAGCTTCCTGTGTTGTCAGAGGCTTAGGAGCTTCCGTTATCCGATGCCCCCTGCACATTTAGGCTCGGGCCAGTTTTCCCAGGCCACCCAAGGGGTTCTGGGCTCCCTCCTGCTCTCCTTGGCCAGGTGCACAGGAGGGATGACTTTATTTCAGGGCTGGTGATCTCGGAGATCCCGCTGCCCCACTCCCCGCAGGCCGAGCTCTCGGGGAAGATGCTTCCAGCAGAAATCGCAGCCCTTGGCCAAGACTCCATCCCAGACTTCTGCCTTCCAGCGGCAGGCTTTTGATTTGTTTATTGAGAGCCAATCCTGGTTCCTTGGACAGGTCAGGGACCTGCTCTCAGGCGCTCAGTGGAGCCTTGCGAGGCCTTCCCAGGAACGCTCCCAGGGTGGCAGGCAGTGAAGTCATCCCGTGCGGGCCAGCCCGTTCTCCGAGGAGTAGGCTGGGAAGCCAGGGGAGGCCCACAGCTAATGATAGGCCTTCCAGCCTGCCCGCCTTGGCTTGTCCCTGGGCTGGGGTGGGTGAGTGGGGTCCAAATGCCCCTTCCTCTCTCTCTTTGTTATCGCCACCGGGAAGGGCCGGGCCGCCGGGGCCCAGGAGTTCCGAGTTCTGATTCTAAGTTCGGGCCCTTGCCCTCTGGACCAGCCCGTTCCCCACCTTGAGAGCAGAATTGGTGCTCAGCCCTCGGAAGCTGGTTTCCTGGAAGAGGGTCTGGGCCTTGGTTTGAGGGGCTGCAGCTTCTCACAAAGGGTCTGAAAGGCGAAGGTGAACCACGTCAGCTCACTCCCCTCTTCCTGGCTGTTCCAACCGAAATGTGATTTTTTAAACGTTTTAGTTTAGCTGGATCGTGGCAGAGGCACCCCCAAATTCTTGTGCCTTCTCCTGAAGCTGGGGGTGGGGGGGCCACCCTTGGGGAGATGTCGGCTCCCGAGCAGCCAAGGTGGCCCTCGGAACCCAGCTCCAGGCTGGGGTTGAGTCACTGACACTGACCCTGCCCATCCCTCCCGCCCCCCGCACCCACACTTGGCCTTGGGGAAGAAGGGCTCACCAGGCATTGATTTCCTCCATTTTGCACCTGGCTTGCAATCCCCACTTCCGGGACCTGTGTCCCCAGAGGCCTGCAAGCCCCTGCCCTGCCCTGCAAATGCCAGGCACCGAGTGCCCAGTCATCTGAACGGTCATTGGAGTGTCCTTGCTGATGTCCCCAGTGGAGTGTGTCCTACCTCCCGGATACTTATCTTCCTCCCTTATCTCCCAGGCCAGTTCTAGGTGCCTGTCACCAGGCCTTTGACGTTGGGACCACAGATAAGATTTTCCTAGCTTGGAGCGGGACGGTGATTTCAAATTCACTCTCCTGTGTGGAGAACCCCCCCCCCCCCCCACACACACACACGGACCGGACGGGGACATTGTGTCCTGTCTTTCCCTAGACTGTGGACTTGTGTAGAGATTGCATTTTATTGATCTCTGTCTCCGAGCCCTGGACTCCCAGGAGCTTGCTCAGTTAACGTTTGAATGCATGCACGGTCAGCACGGTTTGCCCAAAGCTTTTCATCTTTTGTCCAAATCCTCTGGTTTCTGTACGACCAGCTCCGGAGAGCCTTACGAGAACAGCCCGTGGCCCTACTGTCTTTATACGTGCTCTCCTTGGAGTGTTTCTTTCTTGGGATCTGAATACATCCTCCCGGTGCAGGGGACTGGACCAGATGGGCCGGTTCCGGGGAAGTAGGGGATGAGGACAGGATCCACGTTGCCACCCGTTGGCGGGTATCAGCTGTGGGCTCCAAAGACCATGACGGGGGGGGGGGGCAGGGGCCCCCCTGGGTCGGAGGGAGAGTCGCTGCTGTTTTTGCAGACCACATGCTCTGCTAATGCAGGGCTGGGCCCTCCACAGGGCCCGTCCTGCTGACCACAGTTGACTCCGGGCCCGGTGTGCGGAGCCCTCAGTCTTCCTCTTGGAGAATTTATTGAGGTGATGAGGCTGCTTCAATGCCCTACATGACAGGTGGAAAACTGAGAAAGTTTCTCTTTGGGGAACACGTAAGTTTGCCTATTAGGAATAAGTTTATTTATCACAGAATAAATGAGTCTTTTAAATTACTTCTTTTTCACAGAGAGACAGAGACAGAGCGTGAGCAGGGGGAGGGGCAGAGAGAGAGAGGGAGACACAGAATCGGAAGCAGGATCCAGCTCCGCGCCCATCAGCACAGAGCCTGACCCGGGGCTCGAACTCACGAACCGCGAGATCCTGACCTGAGCCAAAGTCGGACGCTCAACCGACGGAGGCCCCCGGGCGCCCCCAGAATAAATGAGTTTTAAGCTGATTCCTTGAGCCACCTCTGCTCCAGGCCACCTCAGCCCAAGGCCGGTTTGACCTACGTCGATCCGAGTGCCCTCCTCACCGCCCCCCCAGAGCCCACTGCCAGCCGAGGGGCCGCTTATGCTTCCTCTCTGCTGCTGACTAGTGCCCAAACAAGCCTTGTTGGCACCTTCCTGTCGGTCTTCCCCGCACGTCCGGAATGTTCCAGTTCAGGGCAGAAGCCCGTTGTGCCCTCCTCTGGTGCTTTCCTCCCATCTTGGAGGCAGATGCCAGGACGAAGGCCTGGGAAGCAGGTCGGCCCCACGGGTTCAGTGACTTATCTGCTGATGCCAGATTGGCAGCACTGGAGCTGGGACCCCCCCCCCCCCGCCTTCCCATGTGTCCCCTACTCAGGTGTAGAGTGAGCTCCCCCAGTCCCCTCTTAGGGCCCAGTGGGCGGAGGCCCTTAGAGGCAGGATGTGGGGGCCGTTCCGAACCAAGGGAACTCAGCGCCAGGTGAGGCCCAGCAAGGGGGCGGTGACTCGGGTGGAAGCGGGAGGTTGGGGAACAGTGAGGAGCCTGGCGGAAGTTCCTGTGGAAGGTGAGGGAGAGGCGGGCAAGGGTGGGGCGGCCAGGAGACCCCTGTCTTTCTTGGTGGAGACCTGGGCCCGGGGACCAGCCCCACCTCTGTGAACTTGGCATCAGCCGGCCACCTATGACCGGGTCAGCGTTTCTGAGGCTCCTGACCAGCCCCACATCTGCTTTGTCGACCTGCTCGCTCGCTGGGAGAGCGGCCCGCTCCCCAGATTCCGTGAGAGGATGACATTGCAGGGAGAGCTTCACACGTGGGGCCAGGGAGCCGCCTGGTGCCTGGCGTGCACCTGTCGATGGCCCCGCGGCCTTACACACGTGCTGCGTCGCCTCTGAGCCGCCGTCGGTTTCCGGCAGGCGTACCGCTTCACGGGGTCAGCACGGAGGTCACAGAACCTGGACGGGGAGGTGCCAAGTGCGTGCAGCTCGCCTGCCGTTCTCCTGAGTCCTGACCTCGGGGCAGCCCTGGGCTGAGCAGGGTAGGGGGACCCACGAGGCAGGCCTTCCAGAAGCTTCCATCCCAGTTAGGTGGCAAGTACACACCAGCTTGGGTGGCTCCGTCAGTGAGGCGTCCGACTCTTGATTTTGGCTTGGCTCATGAGATCGAGCCCGAGGCGGGCTCTGTGCGGACGGCGTGGAGCCCGCTTGGGATTCTCTTCTCTCCCCCCCTCCCTGCTTGCGTTCTCTCTCTCAAGAATAAATAAACATTTAAAAGATGCACCAAGATGAGAGGTTCTAGGAAGGTGTCCTAGGACCTGCTGGGGGTGGGGGGGGGGGTCCCAGGAAGCAGCTACTTTGCAATTGGGACTCAGCAAAGGTTCCAGGGCCCGGAGCGTTGAGATGCTCCTCTGGGCTCTTTGGAATTTCACTGGAGACACAGAGGAGAGCAGCTCAGGGGCGGCTGGGGGGCGGGACCACAGGGGAAATTTCAGGGAACATGTGGGGGTGGGGCGGGGGCTGGTGGGGGGGGTGGGGCAGAGGAGGGGCTGGGGGGTGTGGTGCCCACCTGTCCACATGGAGGTGGCACCCCTCAGCAGGTGCCCGCTTCCTGCTTCCTGCACAGAGTTCCTCAGCCGACCTTCGCCATCCTTCCAAAGGTCTTGGCTGCCTCCCCGGCCTCCCCGGGGCTCGCAGTGGAACCGGAGCACCTGGTCAGTCACACCTTGCCCGTGTGCCAACAGCCACTTCTGTCTTCATTATTTCCTTATACGTTTGCCCAGCAACGCGTTTTGGACACCACTCAGCAGGAAGGTGCAGAAATGCTTCTGGGCCTGAAACCCAGGCCTGGGCTCACATCTCCTGGGGCCCATCGTGGGCCCGCGGGGAGGATGAGCCAGTGGCCTCTCCCTGCACCTGTCGGCTGCTAGATCCCAGATCGTGGGGGAGACGTGTGAGTCAGGGACGGGAGGCTGGTTCTCCGAGGGCCCCGGTGTTTGTGGGGCGGTTGGGTGAGGACGGTCCCACCGCGTGTGCCGCGCTGAGCCGGCCCCTCGCCCTGGGGTTCCCGGGGACGGGGGGAGTAAAGCCCTAACTAACGAACGCCACGGGGCCCTCGGAAACTCAGGCGCTAAAGTCATCGTTAAACCTTGAGCGCCGCCAGAGACCTCCCGCCCGCCCTCTCTGGGGCCTTTGCCGCCCCGTGAAAGCGGGGCTTCCGTGAATTCTCTGTGACTTGTTTCCACGGAGGCTCGTTCAGCAGCATCCTTCAGGTTTGGGGCGGGGCAGGGCGAAGCTCGGGCCTCTGACAGATTTGGGGTGGGTCGTGCCAGGGATGGCCCAGGATATCCGGCGGCCGCCCCCGGCAGCTGCCGGCTATCATCTTCCGCTGGGTCGGCTGGGCCTGCGCAGAAGACTGAACACCTGCCCGGTGTTGCGTGTGCGCGTGTGTGTGTGGGGGGGGGGCCTGGGGCCCGGCTGCTGCTTCACAGTTGGTTCCGGACGTGTAAGGGGTCGCAGGTGTCCCTGCAGGGAGGGGAGTGCTGAGGGGTTTTCCCTGTCCAATGCCACAGGGACCCTCTGTGGTTGGGATTGGCTTGCGTTTGAATCCCAGTCCCCTCCCTCAGGTTGAGGTTTGGTTCCTTCTGTATTAAAGGGGGTCCTAATGAGCACCGGTGGGGTCAGGAGAGAGAGGGCAGGGGGGGGGGAGTCGCAGGGCCAGGGAGCCTGCCAGGCCCCCACTCGCCGGGCTGCAGAGTTGGGGGCCACCTGGAGGCGGGGTGTTGGATCGGTGCTGGGAGCTGGCCGTGGACGAGGACACAGCCCTCACCCTGGTCGTTGGGAGCAGGTTACCGGTTATACTGCTTGTTGTTAGGAGCTTTATTGAGATACGCTTCGCACGCCGTAAATTCAGTCGTCTAAAGTGTACAATTCAGAGGTCTTTAGCGCGTCCCAACGTTACCCAGCCATCACGACTAATCCAGAACATTCTCATCTCAGAAGAGACCCTGTTCCCACACGAACAGCTCCCTGCCCCAGCCCTGGCAACACGAAGCTGCCTCGTGCCTCTGTGGATTTGCCTGCTTTCGGCGTTTTATAAATGTGGAATCCGAGGACAGGGGCTTTTATGCCATGGTTCTTCAAGGTCCACGTGGTAGCAGGGGTCAGCGCTGGTTCCTTTTCTGGCTGAATAGCGTTCCACGCGGTGGTCCGTCCTGGCTGCCTATCCCTTCATCAGTAGCGGGCATCGGGGCTGTCGCTGTTTCTCAAGTGCTGTGAATCGTGCAACACTCAACGTTGGTGCCCTGTCTTGGTGCGGACTTGTGCTTTCATTTCTCCCCGGAATTGCCGGTCGTGCGACAGTTGGTTCGCCAGCACGGGCAGGGGCGCGCCGTGTCCCCGGCGGGGGCGGCGGGGAGGGGCAGTCGCTGCGGGCTTCTTTCTCTCCTGCACTTTCCCCCATGACCTGTCTTGAGTCTGTGTCTGGGCGATTCGCCAGGGGTCCTTTTGTTTCCTTTGCATCCAGCGGTGAATGGGCTTGTGGATGTGGTTGGGGGGTGGGGGGGGGGCACAGAGAAGCCATTCGGGTCTGCAGCTGAGCTGGAGCGATTCTGGTTCTGTGGGCCCAGAACTAAGAAGGGGTTTCGTGTCTTTCTCGTCATCTTCTTTCTTCTCCTCCTATCTTCTTCTTTCTCTCTCCTCTCTCTTTCTCTCTGGAAGGTTTGCTGTCTATTCTCTTATCTTCTTTCTTCTCTTTCTCTTCTCTTCTCTTATTTACTATGTTCTCTTAATCTTCTCTATATCCCTCCCCACCTCCCTCCGCTCCCCTCCCCTTTTTTTCTCTCCTCTCTTCTCTCTCTCTCTCTCTCTCTCTCTCTCAGCTGCAGCAGTGAACTCCCGCAGTGTGAGAGAGGAAGTGGGTGGAGGGAGTGGGTTTTGTGTGACCCCCTCCTCCTCCCTCCCCTTCCCCCCTAGAGGAAGCTGAGGGAAAGGAGGATGGGGTGTGGGAGCGGCCTTTTTTTTTTTCCTGGAGAGAACGCGCTCCCCCTTCCCCCACCGGCCTTGGCCCGGGGAGACCTTTCCTTCAGGGAGGGTGGAGGCGCGGGGGACTGCCTCTGGGGTCCAGGAGGGGGCGAGGGCCGCGGCATCATCGCAGGGAGCCACCGAAAGTGAAGTGAAACAAACCCGTGTCCATTGTCATCTGAAACCACCGCGTGAGCAGAAGGAAAGCGAGGCCCTTTGCCCGCCTGCGCCAAGGCGCTCCCCCCGCAGCCCGAATTGAGCGCCCCGGGAAGGGCCACTTGGCAGGGCCGGGGAGCGAGCGGTCAGGCCCGGGCCAGGCTCCCTCCTCCGGCCCGCAGCTGGAGGGCCCTCTGTGCCGCACCAGTTCACAGGCAGAAATTACCATATGAATGTGGCTCCTTCCGGAGCCTCGGGGCGGAGGGACTGGGAGGGGACCTGGGAGGCGACGGGCTCCCACCCCTGTGGCCTCCACAGCTGCTGCGATCTCAGGGAGGACGCCTCAGACGGTTCCCATCTGCCGGCAGGTACCCGGGGGGTTGGAGGGTGCGGGGCCGCCTGGGGTCTGCCTGCGGGCAGGGTCCCGTGAGGGTGGGACCCCCCCGGGCTGGTGTGCTCCCTAGTGTAACTTTCTTCCGTCGTCACCCGTGTGAGAGCCCTGTCGATCTTGTTACTTCGTTATCCCGGAAGCCCAGGATCCCGGTGATAAAGCGAGTTTGAGCGCTTTGCAGACTGAGAAGTGCCCAAGCCCAGCCCAGCCCCGGGGGTCAGCGCTGCTCACTGGGCCCAGCCGGCCCCTTGCGTCTGCGGTCCAGGCTGAGCCCCTGGGCCTGGGACTGGGTATGTTTCCAAGGCTGGTTGTGTCGGAGTTAATAAATTCTCTTTGCCAGTTCTAACCACTCTTCAGTCGGGCTGGAGGCAGGCACGTGTAGCTGCTGGACCGCAGATTAGGGGACAGCAGGAAGAGTCACCCTTGGGCTATGAAACTAACTGACTGACCTAGTTCCCAGGAGGGCATGTCTTCCGGGGTTGCCCGGTGACCGACAGCCTGGTCCCTCCACGCTGGGGACTCGCTTGCCGCTGTTGCACTGGCCAGGCCATCTGCAGCGGTGGGGAGCGGCTTGGGGCAGTGACGGGGTGGTGCAAGCCCTGCCCACCGGCATGCCTGCCCCAGGCCCAGTCTCTGCCCACCTCCTCCTCTGGGCGCCCTTCCCCCCATTTCCTGAGCAAAATTTCCTGAATGGGCAGGAGCTGTCCTCGGAAGTCCGTCCATCCGTCCATCCTTCCTCTTCGGTGCTTTGTGGCTCCAGAGGACGACGGAGACTGGAAATGGTTAACATCCCATTCCCATCCTGCCACACGCCGAAGGCCGTGGGGAAGCCCGTGGGAGAGGATGCGGGCCAGCAGTTTGGGGCCGGGCCGAGAGGCGCCACCCGGCTTGGCCGGGGAGCAGGGGCCGGCCCCTTACAGTGTTCTGGGAAGAGAGAGAGGAAGGAAGGGTAGCGAGTTTCCTATTCGTTCGTTCATTCACTCACTCATTCATTCATTCATTCAACAACTGGGGAAATGAGGGGTTCCTCCAGGAGCAGAGCAGGAGAGAACCTCTGTGAGGAGCCTTGTTTGCAGAACTGGTAGGAGAGCTGGGGAGAGAGTCCGTTCACCCAAGCTGGAGAGCTGGGTATGGGCTTCTGTTTTCGGTACAGCTACTTAGAGCACTGACTGGGCACTGTTCGTGTGCTTCGTAAACAATCTTGTTGATTCTCCCAGGGCTCTTGGGAGGCAAGCAGTAGTGTTGTCCCAATCTACACAGAAGAAAATGGAGGTGCGGAGAGGTTAAGTTCCTTGCTCTGGGTCACACAGCGAGTGTGATGGTGGGGGGGTGAGGGTGGAGGGCAGGCATGGTGATGGCTTGGGTGGTGGGGGCCGCGGGGAGGCAAGCAAGGCCGCCACCTGCAGGGATGTTGGGCTGGAACTGGTAGGACTTTGGGACAGGTGGTTGGGTTTGGGTGATGGAAGGGGAAGGACCAAGGCTGGGCCCCCGGATTTGTAGCTGTGATAACTGGACGCCTGGAGGTGCCATTTACTCACGTGGAGGGATTGGGGGGCGGCCCGGAGGGTCAGAGTTCAGTTTGGGGCACGTTCGGTCTGAGACCTCCAGACTTCATGGGCGGGGGCCACAGATGCTGGTGCCGGTGGGGCCTCGGGGCATCTCCGCTGGGCTGGGACGGACTCAGAGGGACGGTCATTGGCATCAGTGTGTGAACGGACAGAGGTTGGCCTGTGACGCTCAGGGGCTGGGCAGAGTCGCCTGGAGAGAGTGTCCAGCCGGGGGCCAGGACTTCCAGGTGGGAGAGCCAGCAGCCTCGGACAGAGGAAAGGCCGCGGAGGCCTGCGCGGCTAGGAGGAGAGAGCGTTGCGGGAAGGAAAAGACTGACTGGGGTGCCCAGGGCTCAGTCCCTGCAATGTGGAGTGAGGGGTGACCCTCAGTACTTTGTTCCGCAGAGGTCTGGCAGCCGTGTGCATCAGAACCGCCAGTCCAGAAGTACGCCCCAGCTTCACCCCCAGTGCAGACCAGGAAATGGGCTGTGCCCGCTTCTCTCCGGTGTATGACCCAGCCCGGGCTCACGGGTGTCTGCACCCTGCCCACGGCCAGCGTCCCCCCCACCCTGACCCAGGCAGTGTTTCAGGGGTGATGGAACGTCCGCCCGAGGGGTAACTGGGCAGCTGTCCTGCACACGGCTTTTTCCTGGGGGGAGGGGTAGAGGGGTGGCTGTGTTTCTGAGATTCCTCCGATGGGCGGGCTGTCCGTCCCACGTTCCCCTACTGGCTTTGGATGTGTCCTCAGAGTTCACGGGGCCTTTCTTGGGCTTATCCTCGGAACGAGTGGCTCCCGTAGGAGCGCGGGGAGCAGTGGAGTCTGGGACATGTGGCGGCCGGGGGGGGACGCGGTCGAGTAGGAGTCCTTGCTAATCCCCAGGCCCCGAGCACACTGCTTCCAGAACCTCTGCTCTCCTGAGCAGGAAGGACCCAGAGGTGGGAGAGAAGATGACTCCAGCTCTCTCGCCACTCCTCAGCCCACAGCCAGAGCGACAAAGGGATGGGGGACCTGATTCAAGAGGGTCCAGGGCTGCTGACTCCTGCTCAGGGGTCATCTGGTCAGGCATGTGGCCCTCCCTGCATGGCCCCCGCGGGCCACACTCTGCCTCCTGCAGCACCCTGGGCACGAGGGAGGTCTTCTGCTTAGCCCCTGGCCGGGGGTGGGGTGGGGGGGTGGGGGCGTGTCCTGTGGCCCCCGGGGAGCCCTGTTTCCTCAGATGACTTCATCAGCTGGGGGAGGCAGGACCTCCAGCGCCCCCAGCCTCTGTCCCTCGGTGAGGATCTGCTGACAGTCCCGCTGATAGAGGGACAGGGGGAGGGGAGGCCCCCCCCCCCTTAGCGGGACATCCTGATAAGAGGAAATTCTACCTGTGACAAATGGCCAGTTTCCACCCATCCATGGGGGGAGAATCTTCTTTCTGCTTTTGACTTGGCAATATTTGCCAAGAACTAACAGAATCTCTGTGGTCAGCCGGCCCCTTCAGACCCGGTGGGCGGGCTGGCCCGGGGTTGGATTCTGAGTTTGCTTTGGGGCGGGGACCCGTTGTGCTGGAAGGTTCTCTGGGGTGGGAGGAGGCTCTGTTGGGGGGGGGGCACAGTCCCTGATCCTGCGAGGCCAGTGGGTAGTGGAAAATGAAATAAAAAATGAATCCTTGATGCAGGAGTCGGAGGGCTCAGCCCTGGCCCTGGCCCTTCTGCAGGCTGCTTTTTAGGAAGTGAACCATTGCTTGCAGCTCGGAGCCTGCCCTGAGCAAAGCCCGGGGTCTCCGAAGGGCCACCCAGCCCAGCTGAGAGCTCCCTGGAGGAGGAGAAGGAGGTGGCCGGGCTGCAAATAGAGAACAGAAGAAGGCCTCTTCCAGAAGCGGGTGGGGCGGCATGGGAGAGAGGTGGCCGCTGTCCAAATCTGACTTCGCCGACTTGGGCCAATTGAAACCGTGTTGGCAGAAAGGGAGAGCTTCTTGAGATTCCTTCCTGCACAATAGAGGAGAAGCTTGCTTGAACGCGTTTGGCGGGAGAAAAGCCAAGCCGAGGAGCCTTGGCGGGCAGTGAGAGGGGGGAACCCCCTCCCGCCTCCGGGGCGCCTCGGGCCCCTGAATGAATGAATGAATGAATGAGTCGGGTTGGGATGGCACTGTCCCTGCCGTGTCCCCTCCCGGGTCCGCAAAGGGCATGGGGTCCTGGGAGATGTTTATTCATGCACACTTCCCCTGAGTCTCCTCACACAGAAGCTTTAGAACTGGAGTTTCGGTCTCCTCGGAAAGGGAAGGAGGGCCGAGGGGGGAAAAATGCAGCCCTTTGCATTTGCAAATCCCTCCTTTCTCCGGAGAGGCTCCAGCCTTGGGCTCCGTTTCTAAAGCAGAGTTTCAGGCCAGAGGGCAAAGTCTCAGATTTCTGGCAGCCCCGTTCCTGACCAGACTGTGACGAGCCGCTTCCTGCCCCGGACAAAGTGTGAAGTGTAATTTGATGTGGAATTACTTCTCGAATCAGATGAGGCATGTGCGCTTTTCTGATTCCCTCCTCGATCCCACCCGCACAAATTTGCAAAATTCGGCCATTTGTATTCAGTGTTTCCATCTTTAGAAGGGAACAGGAAGTTCCCCTGCGACATTTATGGGGAGTTTGTAACAGCCCCGGCGGGCGTAGGTGCATGGGGGACCCGAGGAAGAAGGAGCCGAGTGAATGGGAAAGGGTCCTGTTTCAGAGCCCCGCAGGAGTGACGCCCCGTCCCGAATGACACTGCTTGTTCTCGCTGGTCCTTGCTGCAGCTCGGGGAGGGAGACCCTGGCCATCAAATATGTGTTGAGTGAATCTACATTGTGGTCCTGGTCCTAGGGCCCCGGGATCTTTTTCCACGATTATTTTGACAGCCATTTCTTTGACGTCTCGGTCCAGGGCCTTTCTGCAGCCCCCGAATGTGGGTGTGCCTGGCCCCACGGACTTGCCATTCTCTTTCCTTCACCTGTATTCCCCAGGTTGGCTAAGAATAGCACCTCCCTCCCGTGGCACTGATACCAGAAGTGGGGAGTCATCTTGGAGGCCCCTGTGAATTTGTCAGTTCCACCTGGACCTGGGGCAGCCTCTAGGAGCTGGGGTTTTAGGATGAAAATGGGCATTTTGCTGCCTGCTCGGATGGGTCCATCTGGGAGCTCTGGCGGGGGGCCTCTGCGGTACCAGGGTTCTCCTACATCAGCGCCCTGCCCTGGAGTCCCCTGGCATCTGGGACCCCCACACTGCTCCCTGCAGCTGTTTTAGAAGAGCTTGGCCAACCAGGCTTGGCCTTTGAATGACTTTGCTCCCGGTTTATGAAGATTAAAATCCTAATGCCCTTGGGGCGCCTGGGGGGCTCAGTCGGTTAAGCGTCCAACTTGGGCTCAAGTCACATCTCACGGTTCATGGGCTCAAGCCCGCGTCGGGCTTTGTGCGGACAGCTCGGAGCCTGGAGCCTGCTTCCAGTTCTGTGTCTCCCTCTCTCTCTGCTTCTCTCCCACTCAGGCTCTGTCTCTGTGTCTCTCTCTCTCAAAAATAAATAAACGTTAAAAATTAAAAATAAAAAAATCCTAATGCCCCGTGAGAGGCCTGTGCCTCTCTAAACAGGATGGGCGGCTCCTGGGAGGAGGGGGAGCAAGAGCTTCAGTCCCTGCCCCAGCGGCACCTGCTCGGGCTCTGCTGTCGGGAACGCACCCTCCTTCTGCTTTTCCGTGGCTGGAGGACCTGGCCTGTGGGGTCACCCTGCCTGCGTTCAAATCCTGGCTCTGCCGTCCGTCCATCACGCTGGGTCATAATAAGTCACAAAAGCGGGCCTCAGCTTCCTCATCGGAGACTCGGGGGTATGCCCGTCGCTAGCTTACCCGGTCCTTGTGCCGTGCACGTCACGTGAGTTAGTGCAGGTGGGCATTCACGGTAGCACCCAGTGCATGGTGAGCCCCCGGGAGACCTCGGTGTTGTGATCAGTGCCTCCCTTTGTTCCTTCGTTCATTCAGCATCGCGTTGTGGACCGCCTCGTGCCAGGCACCGCTCTAAACGTGGCAATACACGAGTGGGCGTGGCGGATGAGGGCACTGGTTTCCTGACTGCCACGTCGGGGGACGTGTGGGAGAGGAAACCACACACAGCGTACTCAGTCACTGTGGAGACACCTCCAGGGCTGGGTGTGGGCTCAGCAGGAGAGAGCGGGGACAGGCCAGGAGCTGCCGGACTGGGCAGCCACCCAGGGAGGGAGACGGGAGGGAAGGAGCAGCTCTGGTCACTGGGCACTACGTGCATTGGGTCCTCGCCACCTTCAAGAAGCCTTTTGCGGGGGGCAGGGGGCAGGGGGCAGGGGCTGTCTGCGTCCTGGCCACGGGCTTGGGGCTCTTGGGGTCTGCAGATGTCCCCTCAGCCTTCACTGCAGCCTGTGCCACTGTCCCCGAGGGTGGACTCGACGTGCTTGGGGGGGGGGGGCAACCGTTCCAGAACCCCCACTGTGTGCGCTGTTCTGCGTGAACTTGATGACTGACTGCTGGGTCACCTGGGCTAGGGTGGGGTGGGAGACAGAAGGCTTACATGTCTGGACGTGTGGTTTCCTCCAGGAGACAAGTCTAGGGGCTTTGGGGCAGGAGGAGTCCCTGGTGCCCTGGGAACCCCGACATCTAGCCCCGAGTGGGTCTACCTGGATCTCCTCGGTGACTCTGGTTCCCTTTGTCGGCCGTAGGGTAGCCTCCAGGCATCCGTGGACCGGTTGGCCTTGCTTTCTGCCCAGGCGCTGTGGGTGGTGGACTGAGCAAGGCACGTTCAGACACCGGGATCAGGACCCGGCTCCAGAGCCAGGCACGGAGAGGATCGGGTGAGATAGGGGGAGTGGCATTGGCTTTGCCCCGAGAGCGTTGTCCTGAGAGCCTGGTGCCCCGTGGATGCCCCTCTCCTGCTGGGAGCAGAGTCAGGCAGTGGCCCAGGGTCCGTGGCCCCAGTAGAGCCACATCTGCATTTGACAGCTGATGCTCGGGGAGGATGGGACTCGTGGGGACCGGCAGCGGGCCGCCAAGGGGGGACCCCGGGGTGTTGGTTTCCCCATCAGGCCTGGGGTGCCGTGAGGGGCTCCAGAGGTGTCCCAGCCCGAAGAGCTGCGCCCACAGCCCTGGTGGTCCCGGGGAGCTGCAGGCGACCATCCGATCCCGTCATCCTTGGCCGGCCCTGAGCGGGGGTAGAATTTGTCACTCGGCGCCCAAGTCACAGCCCGGCTGCGGGCACACACAAGAGCGAGGTCGCCGGTTGGGGCTGGGCGGAGCCCTGTGCTTCCTTCCTGCTTCAGGGCCCTGCCACCCAACTCCTGAGAAGAGGCCACCCAGCAGGTACC
The DNA here is from genome assembly GCF_007474595.2 of Lynx canadensis. NCBI lineage: Eukaryota > Metazoa > Chordata > Mammalia > Carnivora > Felidae > Lynx > Lynx canadensis. The sequence continues at coordinate 56,334,926 of NC_044316.2, forward strand.
GGTGCCGAAGGAGGGGGCAGGCGTGCGGGGCTTCCCCAGCAAGGGAGCGGTCAGTGGGCCAGGGCTCAAAACGGGGACCAGTGGAGAGATTGAAATTGGAAGATTCCTCCCAACTGGCCTGCCTCCCCGCCCCGCGCCCCCCCCCCCCAAGAAATCGCCCTTCCTGGGAGATGCAGGGCTGCTGACCCCGGGGTGCCACCTGGCCATACCCGGCCTCCAGACCTCGCGCCTGAGCGTGGCATCTGGGCCTCAGCTGCCCGCTGTGCTGTGGGGCCGGCCGGCGGCCACTCGTGGGCCCAGTAGGGTTCTTTGAAATCCAGCTCCCCAGGCAGCCTTTTTGCTTTCCTTTCTGAATATGACAGTTTTATTGAGATCACAGTTCCCCCATCGCCCAAGCCACCCGTTGAGAGTGTCCAATTCAGTGGCTCGTATTCAAAGCTGTCGTCTCCGTCCGCATCCAGAACATTTTCATCACCCCGAAAAGAAGGCCCCTTCACATGAAGCAAGCACTCTCCCTCCCCCAGCCCCTGGCCGTGCGTGCCTGCTTTCTGTCTTCACGGATTTGCCTGAGTCTGGGCATTTCACATAAATGGAATCATACGTGTGTGATGTCTTCGAGGTTCGTCCGTGTCATGGCAGGTGGCAGGACGACGTCACGGCCTTTCGCAGTTAATGTGCCACTGGTATACCTGCCACATGTTGTTTATCCGTCCACGTCCCGGTGGATGTTTTGCGTATTTCTAGGGAGCCACTCTCGGGGCCAGGAGTTCGGGATGCCACCCCAAGCAAGCCGCGGCGTCAGGGCCCAGGGGCTCTCAGAGCGGAGAGCAGTGGCAGGGGCCGTGTGCTCAGGAACCACATGTGGCCCGTGTTCCCAGGTGGGCAATGCCAGCAGGGTAGGGGACCGGCCACGGGCCACGTGGAGCTGGGGCCACGACCCGAGGCCCCTGGCGCCTACCGTGCGGTCTGGGGAATCACCGCGCCTCGCTCTGACGACAGGACGACCGTGGCACTTCTAGCCCGAACCGCAGCCTTGCTGGCGGTCGACTGGCTTCTCTTCCTCAGGAGGCCGGATGCCCAAAAGAATTCAAAGCGGGACTCAGATCCTCGTGCAGCCGTGATCGTAGCAGCGTTATTCACGACAGCCAAAACGGGGGGACAGCGCGAGTGTCCGTTGACGGATGAATGGATAAACAGAATGTTATCAGGCAGAAAAAGGAAGGAAGGTCTGGCACCTGCTACGGCGGGAACGGGCTGTGAGGCCGTTAGGCTCGGTGCACAAAGCCAGACAAGGAGGACCGTGCCGAATGAGGCCCCTGGAGGAGTCAGATTCACAAAGCCAGAAGGTCCACTGGAGGTCGCTGGGGGGAGCGGGGCGGGACCTAGTGTTTGATGGGCACAGAGTTTCTATCCAGGACGACGAAAAGGTTCTGCCATCTGATGGTGGTGATGGTTGCATGTCATTGGTCAATGCTGCCGAACCAAACAGCGAACGTGGTTTAAATGGTCAAAACTTTACGTCCTGTGTCCGTTACAACAAAGGAAATAATTAGGCTGGAGGAAAGTTTAAGCCAGAGTGTAGGGTCACCTCAGCCTGTGTGGTCCCTGGCCTTCCTTCCATCGGGGAGATCCAGTGGCATGGAGGGCAGTGACTTCGCCCTGGGCCTGGGAGCCTGGGGGCAGAGCTGTTGGCCTGAAGCTAGCCTGGAACGGGGGTGAGGCTGCCCCAGGGAACATTCCATCCTCAGAGGAGGGGAAAGACCCGGGAGGGCGGCATAGGGAGGGCGCAGCAGCTTGTCCTCTCTCTGTATCGCCTCCTGGCCGAGAGGCAGCCAGGAACAATGAGAAAAGGCAGGTGGTGCTGTGGGCCTTGAGTAAGTTACTTAACCTCTCTGAACCTGACTTTTCACTTTTAAAATACGCGGCTCCCTTTCGCTCACGAGGTGCAGTGGGTGTCATCTGGGACACAATGTGAAACTTAATTGTTCTGTGGGGAACTCCCCTTTCCTATTAATAGCATCTCATGAAGTTTGGGTATGAAAACAGACGTTGAGGTGACAGGGCCATTTGAAAGAGAATGAGGCCCAGGCCCCAGGCAGAGGTCACTGGGGGGTGTGAATTAGACACAGGCCTGACCAGGGTCATGGAGGGGCTGTGGGCCAGCCTCGGCCGCAGAGCCCTCCCCCACCCCACCCTGCACCAGGGGGACACTCCAAGACCCCATTCATTCCATGGGGTGTCGAGTGTCCCATCCCTGGACACTTCTAGAGGTACGGCGTGGGGCATCCCCCCAGGTCTGCTGCCATCTCCCTGGGGCTCCCGGTCTGTGTGGGGGACACGGACAGTGATCACATGTGACAGAAGCGAAACGTTTCAGGAAAAAAAAAAAATCACTCTGGGGACCTCAGTTTCCCCACTTGTAAAAGGAGTCGGTTGGGCAGAATTTTGTGCCGTCCACGTGCAGCTTTTTACATTTTAATTAATTAGTTATTTTTCTTTTTAACATTTGTTTATTTTTGAGACGGGAGAGGACAGAGCATGAACGGGGGAGGGTCAGAGAGAGAGGGAGACACAGAATCCGAAGCAGGCTCCAGGCTCTTGAGCAGTCAGCACAGAGCCCGACGCGGGGCTCGAACTCACGGACCGCGAGATCATGACCTGAGCCGAAGTGGGACGCTCAACCGACTGAGCCACCCAGGCGCCCCATAAATTAATTTAAATGAAACAAAACAACAATTCAGTTCCTCAGTTGGCCTGGCTACATTTCAAGTGCTCAGAAGTCACAGGCGGAAAACAGTGGGCGGGTCTTCGGGTCTTCAAAAATTAAAAATACGGCTGCCGTGTGATGTGGCCATATCACTTCACGGGGTGAACCCCAGGGGAACTGGAAGCAGGGTCCTCGATGTTTGCACGCCGGTGCTCGTGGCAGTGTCATCCACAAGGGCTGAAACCGTAGGGCAGCTCAGGTGTCCACCGAGGGATGAACGGATGCACAAAATGTGCCTTAGCTACACGGGGGCCTCTTCGCCTTGAAAAGGAAGGAGATCCTGGGCGCCTGGTGGGTCAGTCTTAAGCGTCTGGTTTCGGCTCAGCGCATGATCTCGAGGTTCATTGGTTCAAGCCCCGCGTCGGGCTCCGAGCTGACAGCGCGGGGCCTGCTTGGGATTCTCTCTCTCTCTCTCTCTCAAGATAAACTTAAAAAAAAAAAAAGTCCGATACCTGCTACATACAGCACGCGTGAACCTTGAGGACCTTATGCTAAGGAATAAACCCACCCCAAAAGGACAAATACCACGAGAGCCTCTTTTATACGGGGCCCCCTAGTGTAGCCACGTTCAGGGACAGTAGAATGGAGGTTGCCATGGCCCCGGAGGGGTGGGGAGTTCGTGTGTACCGGGGAGAGGGTTTCGCTTGGCGACATGGGGAAGGGTTCTGGAGACTGGTTGCACACAACGTGACTGGGCTTAAGGGCGCCGAGTACGTCTAAAGGAAAGGATTGATGGTGCGCTTTACGTTATGCGTATTTTACCCCGATTTAAAAAACGGCCCCGTGTGGCCACCCGGTTCGACCGCACAGGCATAGAATCTCCCATCACAGGAGTCGTTACGGACGTGTTGGAGGAGGGGGTTCCTGCAGCCAGGCCCCGGTGGCTCTCCATGGAAAGCAAGTGTTCGGAGAAAGCGTCTCTGGGCAAGTTAGCCTCATGGGGCCTGCTCTTTCCACGCGGGTCCTGGCCCGGACTCCAAAGCCTGCCTCCCGGCCGGGGCACAACCCAGCCCTTGGTATCCCCACCTGCACCCGAGCCGGTGGCCGTCGGGGCGGGCCTCCCAGGGAGGAGGGGCTGCGGGAAGGGACCCTCACCTGTGTGGAGGCCAGGCCCTTCCCTCGGTGGGTCGGTGGGTCGGTGGGAAGGACGGGGCTTGGCGTGTCTTTATTATCTCTTCCCAGACAGGGCCCTGGTGGGCGGGATGTTTGCTCTGTGCTTCGTGGGTGTCGGTGCCTGCAGAGGACCCAGCCAGAGCAGAGGCCAGGCAGAGGAGAGAGCCGAGTGGGGTTCCGGGGCGCCCCCCCACCACTGCGGCTTGGAAGGGGGCCGTGGGTGGGGGCGGGGGTCCGGCCCAGGCCCGGACGGAAGGGCTCCCGGCCCCGCAGGCAGATGGAAGCAATTTTCGGTCACGCGGGGCGGGGCTGAACCGCCCTGCAAGACGGGGCCTCGAGTCTGTCTCCAGGAAGCAGCCCCACAGCCACATTTCAAGGCCAGATGCAGCTCTTGTCTTTGTTTATTTAAAGATGCTGGAGCGCAGGGACAGTTTCTCAAGAGGGAGCAGAGGCAGATGCCTTCCGGGCGCCGCTCGGGGGGAGGCCCCGCGGCTGTCATCGCTGCTTCCCGGGTCCCTGGCCTTTCCCTGGCCTGGGGGGCGGGGTGGGCAGCGTGGCCTGGGCGGTCCCTGGCCGTCATCGGTGTCTTTTGTTATTTTCTGGCTCCCCGTCCCGCGCGGCAGGAATCACCGCGCTTCGCGTGGCTGAGGACACGGGGAAGTTGAGCGACCCTGCGGATGACCCACCCGCGCTCCCGTTTCTGGAATGTGTGAGCTGACCATCCTCGTTATGGAAGGGAAGGGGGCCGGGCACCCCCACCCCGTGTCAGCTCCCTCTGACACGCCTGTAAAGCAGAGGTGTGGCCGCCGAGGTGCGAGCCGGCTGGGACCACTGGGGTTTGGAGGCGGGGGGTGGGGGGGAGAGCCGGTCACTTCCCCAGGAAGTGGAAACCGTTCATCCGAAGCCCCGCGGTGACCTGTGGCTGCTGCCATCCAGGGCAGGGCCAAGAGGGCACGACCGTGCCTCCTCCCCCCGCCTCCCCGACCCAGCACACACCAGTGTCCCGGGGCCGACGGATGCCCATGGGATAGGTCAGGACAGCCAGTGTGCTTCCTTCCCGTGAGCTCGGGGTGCGCCGGGAGACCCGTGAGCGGCCCTGGAAAGGCCTCCACGGCAATTAGGGGGGGGCGGGAAGAGCCTGGCCCCACCGGGGCTGAGGGGCTTGGCCCAGCAGAGGTGTGGTGGGGCGTGTGTGGCACGTCTGGGGCTGCACCGGGACGCGGCCCATGTGCTCCCGCCCCACCCTGGTGGGGACCGGTTCCACTGGGTGAATGCCCCTCAGGTCCCCACTGGGTGCCTTCTGCTCGTCCCTTCTCTAGGCCCTCTGACCTGAGTGTGTGGACCCCTGAGGGCGGCCAGGGGAGAAGGGGGACAGGGAGGAAGGTTCTGACCTACAAACCGCGGAAGCTGGAATGATTTCTAGAAGCTCTGTCCTATCTGCCCGTTCATAGACCTCGTCCTGGTCTGAGGGTGGGGGCACACAGAGGCTGGGCAGGGAGAAGACCTCCCCCTCCGGGCCCAGTCCAGGGTGGGGGGGGGTGGGTAGGGAGCTGCCACAGAGCCCGTCTGCCTGTCATCGCCTGGGAACAGATGGGCCCCGGGGGGAAGCCTACTCTGCGTCCAGGGCTGCTGGCGGTACCTGGATTGAACACCCGTCACCCGGGGAGTGACGGGAGTGACAGAACAACAATGCTCGCAGGTTGCCGCAAACACTTGACTGTTTGACCCCAAGGGTCCTGAGGCCTTCCTGGCTTGCAGCAGGTGTTGGGGCCGATTTGAGTCACGGAAGGAGGTGGAGAGGGCCCACCTGGGTGCCCTGGGGCAGGGTGGAGGCTGGGAAGAGGAGGGCTGGGGGTCAACTCCATCCTGGAGCTGAGCGAAGGGCTCTGCGGCCCGTGCCTTGTGTGTGTGTGTGTGTGTGGGGGGGGGGATCTTTAGCGCTGGGGTGTTCCAAAGGGGTCTTTGGGCAGCTGAGCCTCAGTTTCCCCATCTGAGAAACTGGCGTGGTGGTCGGAACCACCCGAGGATGCGGGCGCTTTGCAGATGGTTGTGTCCGGCCCCCTGACGCCCCCACTCTTCTCTCCGCAGCCCCCGAGGCAGCTCCTGGCTGCATTGGCGACATGGCCGACACCCCCAGAGATGCCGGGCTGAAGCAGGTGCCCGCGCCCCGGAACGAGAAGGCCCCCGCGGACTTCGGCTATGTGGGCATCGACTCCATCCTGGAGCAGATGCGCAGGAAGGCCATGAAGCAAGGCTTCGAGTTCAACATCATGGTGGTCGGTGAGCATGCGCCCCACACTGGGACCCAGCCCCGTGGGCCGGCCCCTCGGGCTCCGGGGCTCAGTCTGCCCTTGTGCAAAATGGGTGTGGACACGCCAGGCCTGCAGGGCGCGTGTGGCGTTGTGTGTGTGCCCGTGTGCCTGCCAGGTGGGTCCCAGCTTCACCCACGCCTCGGGGTGGGGGGGGGGGGGGCTCCTCGTAGTAAGAACCCGAGACCACCCGGCTGGTCTCCGACCAGTGGCCTGCACCTTCTGCCGAAGCGTCTCCAGGCCCAGCCCCTGGGTAGGGCTGCTCCCCCCACCCCATGCTCTGCAGGCCTGGCTGGTGGCTTCCCGGTGGCCCCACGAGAACCGGACGGCCACTAGGGGTCCCATTCAGTCCTCGCAGAAACCCTGTGAAGAGGGTGCCCCACTTTATAGGCAGCGATGAGGCCCAGAGAGGGCCTGACGAGGACTCAGCTCACAGAGCAGAGAGAGCGGGGGCTCAGTTCCTCCTCCCCTTCCCACGGCAGGGCCCCCACCACTGAGACGCAGCTGGGGTGGGAGGGCACCTGTTGGGGGTTCCGTGGACCCAGGGTAGAATCCCACTTTTCCCCGGACTAAGCTGTGTGGTGCTTGTCCTGTCTTCCCCGGGGCTTCTCCCTGCCTCGATTTTCTCATCCGTAAAACGGAGTGATCCTGACCCCAAAGGGCTGGGAGGGGCGAATCAGTTGTTATTGTGTGTGGCCCCTACGTGGTCATGGGCGCTCGGGAAGCAATAGTGCTGAGGGTGATAATAATAACAGTTCCGACCTTTTTTTTTTTATTATTAAAAAAAATTATTTTAACGTTTATTCATTTTTGAGACACAAAGACAGCGGAAGCAGGGGTGGCGGGGGGGGGGGGTGCAGAGAGAGAGGGAGACGCAGAATCCGAAGCAGCTCCAGGCTCTGAGCCGTCAGCACGTTTGATGTCGCTCTGCCCCTGAGCGTGGCGGGGACACAAACAGGTGGTCCGTGGGGGGGAGATGGACGGGGGAGGCCGATCCCTGGCCCGCTGAACAGCGTCTCCCGGGATTCCCGGCGTCGGCCTCCAGCATCCTGGGAGCCCGCGCTTTTCCTTGCCAGATGATCAAAGTCGGAAAATGGGTGTAATTTAATTTTTTTAAATATGTTGGTTGGCACGGCCTGAGGCAGCTCAGGGAAGGGGTAAAGCGGCGGGGCTCCAAGCGTGGGTCTTGTGTGCGCACGCACCTATGAGGCACGCCTGGCACCCAGTAGACACCCTGTAAGCACCTGCGGCTGGTCCCTGTGGGCGCCCCCAGGTCACGGGCGGGGCCCTGGAGCTAGGCTGCTGGATTCCGGTACCCACGCTGGGCTCTGTCCCTGTTTTCCCCTCCATCAGATGGGAGGGTGACGGCACCTGGGTGCGGGATGCGGAGGGTTACACAGCCGCAGTCAGGACAGCGCCCGGTGCGCATCGAGGGCTCTGTGAGCGGGACCTGCGGGTCCTCAGCAGCAGCAGCAGCAAGGCCAGCCCTAGGTTCTGACAGTTGTGAGCAGCAGGGACCTTCCAGCCACAGCTGAGTCCAGCACATCCCCCCTGCTGTGGGAGGGGACTCGGGTCAGGTGAGGTCTGGACACGCGGCAAGGCCAGGAGCGCTCCTGGGGCTCGGGGGCCGCCTGATGCCCCGGGGGCTCGCTGGCCAGTCAGCCTCTCAGCTGCAGGGTCTGTTGGTGTGGGCACCAGCCTGTGGCCGTCCCTGCTCTTGGCCCTGCACTTGGCCTCCCCTGTGCTGTTCTGCATCTCAGCTCCTGCTGGGTACTCTGGGTCCCTGCCCTGCTACAAGCCACCCACCACGAGAGCCGGGCCACCACCTGGGCATCCCGGCCCTTCTTCCTGACCGGGGGCCCCCGCTGAGGGGTGGTGGGGGGGGGGGGGCACTGCCCAGGTATCGCTGAATCGCAGGGCCCGCTGATTGGCTCCCGTCCCCTCCCCAGGGCAGAGCGGCTTGGGAAAGTCCACCTTAATCAACACCCTCTTCAAATCCAAGATCAGCCGGAAGTCTGTGCAGCCGACCGCGGAGGAACGCATCCCCAAGACCATCGAGATCAAGTCCATCACGCACGGTGAGTGCCGGGGTGGGGGGGCCGGGGGTGTCGACGCCAGGTCCCCTGAGCTGGGCATGTTGAAAGTCTGGCTCAGGGGTGCCCTCCGGGACCCCTGCAGCCCTTGGTCAGGTGGAGCCCCCTGGAGACACCTGAGTTTTCCACCGGACACCGTGGGCAGGGGGCTCCCCAGGATAACTGTCGCTGGCCCCTGCTGGGCTTTGCTCCTGGAGGCTGTCATCTCCCCGGCATCACCTGGGGAGTCATCGCTGGTCACCACCCATGGGCACCCCGTATAGGCCCCGGGGTAGGACCGGTCGGGTCCCTAGCAGGCGGGACCCACGGGGTGTCTGTAGGGGTCCGGGGTCTCCCCCTGAGCTCGGTGGGCGCTGTGATTCTGTGCAGATATCGAGGAGAAGGGCGTCCGCATGAAGCTCACGGTCATCGACACGCCGGGGTTCGGGGACCACATCAACAATGAGAACTGGTGAGGATCTGCGGGGGCTTCTCCTCCTGGGAGAAGAGCGCTCATGGGTGCCCCTGGCCTGCGGTGCTGCTAAACCCTCAGAGGCCCCCAAACCCCGAGAATCCTGCCTTCCCTCCACCACCCCCTGGGGTCGAAGGGCCGCGTGGGAGGCTGGTCTCGGGTAAGGCTTTGGTCTCTGCTGAGAAAGCCCAGCAGCCCCGGCCCTTGTGGTAGAAGATGGGGTGCCGGGCTGGGATTCGGGGAGCTGGGGGCCTGCCGGGGGCGGGGGGGGACGGGGCGGGCGCCGGTCCCGGTGCGGGCTGACGGGGGCCTCCCGTGCAGCTGGCAGCCCATCATGAAGTTCATCAACGACCAGTACGAGAGATACTTGCAGGAGGAGGTCAGCATCGACCGCAAGAAGCGCATCCCGGACACGCGCGTCCACTGCTGCCTGTACTTCATCCCGGCCACCGGCCACTCGTACGTCCCACGCGGGGCCTGGGGGGTTGGGGCGGTTCTGTCCCGTCCCGGTTCAGAACCCCGTGCCCCGTCTGTGGCTGCTGCTGTCGCCCCAGGGGAAGAGAGGGCACGGCTCTGCTCCGGGGTGGGAGGGGACGTGCCCGCCATCCGGGACCCCGCGAAGCCACCCCCACACCCGCCGAGAGCAGGTGCCCGGTCGGGGGCTGGGGGGTGGAGGGTGAGGCTGAGCTTCCGTCAGACTGTGGCAGGCCGGAGCCAGTGGGCGAGGTTCTGGGGGTGCCCTGGATAGCAGCCAGCCAGCCTGTCCCGGAGGCCCCGGAGCTGCTGGGTCCTTTCTCCGCTTCTCCCCGCTTCTCCCTCCCGAGTGAAGCCCCCGCCGCCACCTGAGCAATGACAGCCCCTCTCTGAGAGGACTCCTCGCCCAGGACCATGCTCAGAGCTGGTCTTGTCCTCAGCCCGCTCCTGTCTGGCTCTTCCTTCTTGCCGTGCCTCACTTGTTCCTTGGCCGGCACTCAGCCCACGGCCTTGGCCTTGTTGACATGCACCCACCCGGGAGCAGGCCGCCGTCCCTCTCTCGTCCCGTGCCCGTCCTTTCGGCCCCTGCCGGCCCAACACTCATCCAGGCCATTCTGTTCCAGCCTCAGGCCCCTGGACATCGAGTTCATGAAGCGCCTCAGCAAAGTAGTGAACATCGTCCCCGTCATCGCCAAGGCCGACACGCTGACCCTGGAGGAGAGGGTCTACTTCAAACAGCGGGTAGGTCTCTCCACCTTCCTCCTCGCGGGGGCCGTCAGACTCAGCATGCCGGGCTTCTCTTGGAGGAGAAAAATGCGAAACGGGTGGTCTCCGTGCAGGGGGGCGGCAGGTGGCCGCACCTCCCTTCCCTGCCGTGTGGCCCCACTCCGGGCTGCTGTCGAGCAGGAGGATGCGCCTTGGGCTGCTGCTTCCACACGGCCACACGTCAGAACCACCTGGAGAACCGAGGCGCGGGGCCCCGCAGAGCCTCCGCCCCAGTGGGCGTGAGCGAGGAGGCCCTTCCGTCTAATCCCCCAGGCTCCACAGGCCCCGATGCTGGGGATTTTCCCAGCATGCTTAGGGAAGGACCGTCTCCTGTGGCTGTGTCTGCAGGAGGGAGAAGGAAGGAGAAAGCCCCTTGAAGCTGCTCACAGGTGTGGGTCTGTGCTTAGGACAGAAATGACGGCCGTGCGCGGGAATGTCGTGCATGGCGGGTAGCGGGTGCTGTAAAGGGCGGTGACAGTCGGGCCCGTGCGGCATCCGGGGCCTGCGGTGACAGGGTTTCCAGGTAGAGCTCGAGGGAGGAGGCCGCAACCCCGAGCTGCTGTCTTCGGGGTGGGATGAGCTGGAGAGAGTAGACAGCCCGGGGCTCAGGAACAGCGACCCGAGTCCCTCGGGCGGCTGCACGTCTCTCCTGGCGGGCCTGCAGCTGCCCCCCTCCACTCAAGAGGCACCAGAACTGGAGATACCAGGGTCGCCTGCCCCCGTAGAGCCTGCCCTTGACCCCAGGCCCGGGCCACTCGCTTACTGGAGGCCACAGCGTGGGCAGATACTGGCGGGCCAGTCCGGCTCGCTGTGCGGACGGCGCCCACATCTCTCCCCTCCGGGCCCCCAGATCACCGCGGACCTGCTGTCCAACGGCATCGACGTGTACCCCCAGAAGGAGTTCGACGAGGATTCGGAGGACCGGCTGGTGAACGAGAAGTTCCGGGTGAGCGGACTGGCCGGACGCCGTTCCCAGAGGCCCCTTGGTTCCTGTCAGAGGACACGGCGGGGTCTCCTAGCCCTGTCCGGGGGGACTGGGGTCATGGGTGTGATGGCCTTGAGCCGTGAGAACGCGGCCTCTGGGCCGGAAGGGGTCAGAGCCCACGTGTCCGCATGTGGCCGCCTCAGGCCAAGGGTCTCGGTGGTGGGGGGCCCCGGGCTCAGGGCCCCCGGGCGCGGACCGGCCTGTGCGCACACACGTGACCCGCGCTGCCCGTCCCACCCGCAGGAGATGATCCCGTTCGCTGTGGTGGGCAGCGACCACGAGTACCAAGTGAACGGAAGGAGGATCCTCGGAAGGAAAACCAAGTGGGGCACCATCGAAGGTACTGGGTGCTCCGGGGACCGCGTCCACCGCTTTGCCCCACTCAGCCACAGGGAGGGGGGCAAGTGGCTTGTCCAGGGCGCCCCGGCCGTTCGCTGATGGAACCGTCCCTCCATCCCGACCGCCCACGGGGCAGGGGAACATCCAGAGAGGAGGCGCCCCGTGATCCCGCCGAGTTCTGGGTTTCCGGGGCTGCCGATTCGGAGGCGCGCTGTGTGACCCTGGACAAACTACCACACTTCTCTGGGCCTAGCGCGGGGGTGGGCTTCCGGCACCATCCGGCTCCGAGAGCCAGACGGCCCGCCCCCCTGCAGAATTTCCTGAGACCCCCACGTCTTCGCGTCCCAGGGCTGCTGTCACAAATTAGCACCGACTGGGTGGCTTGAAGCGGAGACCTACCCTCCTAGTTCTGGAGGCCAGAGGTCAAGATGTCAGCAGGGCTGGTTCCTTGTGGAGGCCCTGAGGGAGGATGTGTTCCGGGCCTCCCTCCTGTGGCTGCCAGCCACCCTCTGCGTCCCCTGGCGCGTCCCCGGTCTCCGCTCCGCCTTCAGCCTTCTGACTGTGTCTGTCTTTCCGTCTCCTCGGAAGGACACTGGTCATTGCCTTAGTGTCCACCCGAAATCCAAGATGGCCGCCGCTTTGGTTCTTTACCTCAATTACGTCCTCAGACGTTCTCTCCACATAAGCTGTCGCTCACAAGTATCTATGGGGTTCTGGCGGACACGGGTCAGCCGCTCGGGCGGTAACACCCTAGGTGGGCTGTACCCGGGCATTTCTCCACCGTCCACTCTGCTCCTTCCTCTCGCTTTAGAACAGACGGGGGAGAAAGGACAGGTTGAGATGGGCCACTGTGTTCTTCGAGCCCGTGGCTGAGGGTGCGGTATCCAGAGGGCCTGTTCAGCAGCCATTCCCGCCCCTGGCGCTCTGTGAAATGGGGCAAGTCCCTTAGCCCCCCCCCGCCCCCCCGCCCCGTGGCCTCAGTCTTCACCATCCTTGAAATGGGTACTATGGGCCGAGACTTTAGCAAAACGGGAGAATGTCCCAAAGACCTTGGAGCTTTGGGGGCAGCAAACGCTCTAAGCGTGGGGAGTCCCCAGACCTTCCTGGGGTGCCCGGTGCTGGCGGGTTCGGTGCAGGGCAGTGTGTTCTAAACCAGCCGCTGCCTGGGTGTTCTCCAGCGTCTGCTGGGTCTGCCTTTCCGCAGCTCTCCCCTCGTCTAAGGGCCTCGATCCCGGACGTGCCTCTGTGGGGGCCGCTCACCTCTGTGTCCCACGCGGCAGTCTCTCCACCAGGCTTTACCTGGGCTCGTCCTGAAACGTTGCCCCTTAGGGCCCTTTTTTCACGGGCGCGTGTTTTGGAGGGTGGAGGGGTGTCCGACAAGAAAGGCCAGCGGGGACCTCCGAGAGGGTTGAGGGGCAGTCCAGTGACGGGCACGCCTCTGCTGCCCCCTGGTGGCCAGCTCAGGCGCGCAGGAATCGTGGGGCTGGTTCCTGCTTCCGGCACCTGTGTTGGGGCCTCGAGCCCGCATATCCCGTGACCTGTGTGCCGTGGCACCTGCTCACCTTGACATTGTTCTGGGAAACCGTCCCCCAGCACCTCGTAAGGACGGTGGGGAGGTGGTGGGTCTCCCATCCGAGGAACCCGGAGGAGGCTTCTGCCCCATCTCGGAACCGTCGCACGTCCTAGAACACAGGTGGCTTCTTAATCCCCGGGACCCTGTGCACTGATGACTGGCCAGGGGACCGGCCGCCCTGTGCTCGCCCGCGGCAAGCGTGGTTGTTAAGCGCTTTTGCCCCGTTCTCGCCCACCCTGCCCCATCCCTGGTCTTGCTTCTTTGATCTTCTCTCCGACTTGCTGTGCGCCCTCCCGAGATATTATACCCATCCTCGGAGACCGCCTGCGGCATCTTCGGGAGGAAGGTGGGGGGTCACGAAGCACACAGTTAGCTCATCCAGGCCTCTCGTGTCCCTGAGAGGTGGCTGACATTTCCTCCCCGCTTTCCAGACAAGGGAACGGGGCGTCAGGGAGGCCAGGGAACTTCCCCAAGCCAGGAAGCGGTCGCTACGGCCTCACACTCCCAGCTCCGGGGCTCCGCTCTCGCCACCATCTCTCATTGCTGCTCCACACTAGGTGGCAGAAGGTTCTAGCAAGGGCCCAGCCCCGCGGGGGTGGGGACGTGGGGGGAGGCGGCTAGAACCCAGGCAAGAGGCAGTGGGAGTAAAATCCAGAAAGCTTGGCAAGGCGGAGGCGCTTGGGGGTTCTGCGCCCCGACCCTGCCTGCCGGCTTTGGGGGAGCGGGGGGGGACACACTCGTGCCCACAGAGGAGGAGCCAGAGTGGTATCTCGTGGGGCGTGTGAAGACCGGATTAAATGTGCGGGGCCAGGCGCCTTTTCCGCCCTCCGCCCTCAGGGCAGACGGCGACCGCTGGGCCTGTGGCTCCCTGGGGCCTCTGGGTGTCACCGGGCAACGCGGGCGGGCGTTGCTGGTTCCTGAGCTTGATGTAAATGGTGACGCACAGTACGCGTCCCCGTGCGTCCTGTGTGTGCGCGTGGGGAAGACACCCAGCGGGCCGCTTTGGCCGCTGCTTTAAAATCCCAGCTCGACTTCCTGCCTGCCTCTGTTACCCGCCCCTCCTGTCCTCCGGGATCCCCTGGGACGGGCTGCTCTTCCCAGGAGACCTCCCTGGTCCCCAGCGGGAGCGGCGGCCTGCCTTACGGGAGCCCTCTCCCCACTGCTGCCCGGCTGGTTCCTGGGCCGTGTCCCTGCTAGACAGAACCCTTTGGAGGACAGGAGCCCGGTCAGGCCCGCCACGGTGGGATCTGTGGAACCGGGTGCCTGCCAGCCGCCCGGTGCCCGCGGATGAAGCAGGGACTCCTCTGGGCACCAGGATCTACTGGGCGGGGGGGCAGGGGAGACGCGGGGCCGGGGCAGGGGCGTCCAGTGCCGCTAAAGCCCATTTTGTCTCCTCAGTTGAGAACACCACCCACTGTGAGTTCGCCTACCTGCGGGACCTCCTCATCAGGTGAGAGAGGGCTGTGGGGTGCTGGCCTTGGCCCCCTGAAGACCCCAGAAGGCCCTAAATCAGGAGCGTGGACTGTGGGGGAGCAGGCGGGGGTCCTGGACAGCAGTTAGCACATCCCCCCACCCCCCCCCAGGAGGACCTCGGAAGCCCGTGGTCTAAAACGCCTCCGGGGAAATGAAGCAGGAAGTGAAAACCCTTCTTAATCTGTATGATAAGATCCCCTGGACGGGAGGGGCCAGGTTCGGACTGTGGCTGCCGGAGCCTGGAGCCCGTGAGATTCAGGGCCCCAGGGAGGGGTCCTTGTATGCTGGGCATGGGGGTGGTGTCTCCTGCGACCATCCCAGTGTCCCCGGACCCCACCGCTTGGACCCAGCAGAGGCTTCTCCTTGCCCGGAAGCAGCCATCCTCAGGCCATCGAGAGGGTGCCGGGGGGGCTGGGCCTGGGCGAGTGATTGGAGAGGGCGGGGCTCCTGCTGTGGCCCCTGCGGCCCCCAGGTTAGGGGTGGGACGTGGCTTCCAGGAGTGACCCCACCGTGTTGGAGGGCCTGGCTGCGAAAGACCCCTACCGTAAGCCCTTCTGACCCCCCTCTCCAGTCTCTCCTGTTGGGCTGCGGGGGGAGGAGAGCCTGAGCACAGGACCGCAGGGTCGACCAGCACCCCAGCTCAGGCCGCTCCCCTGGACCGGTGGTCCTTCACTAGCCACTGGCCTGGTGCTTCTAGGTGGCAGCAAGGACAGGCCAGCCCTGTCCCCACGGAGTGTGCACCCAGCCCGGACTGGCCACAGGCTTGACACAGAAGGGGCCGGCGTGTGCATTAGTGTGTGCTGAGAGGGTCTGGGTTGCCACGGAGACTGCCCCCTCCACCCCTACCCCGCCCCACTGATGGGCTTTGGGAGCCCTCCTGGGGGCCCCCTGAGAGCCAAGCGGGGGGGAGGGTGGGGTGGAAGGGGGCAGGCGGTGGGAGTCCTGGGTCAGCGCCCGCCCCCCCCCCCCACCCCGCCCGTGGCCTGCCCTGTGACCTCCCTGTGCCCCCCGCCCCCAGGACACACATGCAGAACATCAAGGACATCACCAGCAGCATCCACTTCGAAGCGTACCGGGTGAAGCGTCTACACGAGGGCAGCGCGTCCAACGGCGTCGAGGAGAAGGGGCCAGAAGCCCAGGAGATGTAGACCCCCACCCCCACCCCCCAGGACCCCGCCCCCCAGTCCCTTCCACCGCCACCCCCAGGCCCGCCCACACGCCCCGTTTTATTTTATATAATTTCCTCCGTTTGTCGTCGTTCTCCGCCCCTTTCCACGCTGCCCAGTAACAAGATGGCGTGTGCCCTCCTGAGCGTGTTCCTTGTTAGCCGCTGACTGTGGGGCCCGGACCGGGCGGGCCTCGGAGAGGAGGCCGCCTCTCTGGCCGTCCCGTGGCCAAGAGGAGCAGGAGAGGACCCGCTGATGAGGGCCAGCCCCCAACCCCGGGCCCGGCTCCTGGTGGCCCCTCGGCCACAGCCTCCGAGCGTGGTGGCCGTGAGCGGCCGCCGGCCTGGTGACCTGGACCCCCTTCCTGCCCCCTCCTCCCTCCGAGGCCCGGGCCATAACTCAGAGCCCCCGCCCTTGCCCCACCCGGAGGGCAGAATAGTCAATTCTGTGAGACGCAAGTTGCCAGTTGCTTAGACACGGGGAGGCCCGTTGGCTGCTGCCCGCCCGCCCACCTGCCCGCTCGTCCTGGAGCAGAAAGTGCCTTTATCTCAGCCGTCCACGAGCCAGCGCTCCCCCCACCCACCCCCCCCACCGTCCCCTCCACCGCAACTCGGGGCAGCGCGGGGAGACAGGGAGACGGGTCTTTATCTCTCCCTCGTCCCCCCATCCCCCCCGGGATTGAGTCATTCAAAGGAAGGAAAGGATGCACCCCACTCCAGCCCACCCCCACCACGTCTGAGAAGGTCCGAGCAAGTGAATCTGGTGGAGATGCTGGGGGAGAGAGAGGTGGCAGGTGCGGGCAGCAGGGGGCCGGGCCCGTGCCGAGAGGCCCCAGTGGTCCCCGGGGCCTCGCCCTGCACCGCCATCTGACTGGGAGAGTGTGTGTGTTTGTCTGTCTGTCTGCCTGTTTAGACATCTCTCTGGCCCAGGATGCTCTGGTTCGGTTCTGCGTGGGTGGTCACCCCAGATACACATCCAGCCCCCCCGACCCAGGCCTTGCTGACACCATGACCCCGAGAGGTGGGAGGCCAGGCTTTTTGCTGCCCTAGATGTCCCCGGGCTCCTGCCACCGCGGAGCCCGCGGTAGAGACCCCCACCCCACCCCCCAAAGAGGGAGAGGCCAGGAGTCAGCTGTGCACAGCCCGAGGTCGGGCTGCAGAACGGGTTTTCCCCGACGGTGGCCGCCCCCACCCCCTCACGCTCTGTCTCCACGGGGCCACCGGCAGGCACCGTCCGCGCCACGCACAGCAGATCACACGCGCTGCCTCCCGGAGAGCGCGGGGTCTGGCTCAGGTCGATGAGACGAGACGAGATGCAGGCGAGGTACACGTCTGTCTTACCCCCCCGCTGGCTTCTTGCCGCCGCCGAGAAGAGCCTCGGGAGGAAGGGGATGTGGACAGGCCTGTGCGTGTGCGTGTGCACGTACGATGTCCTTGCATTGCACGTTCACCCCCCCACCCGAGACAGGAAGGACCCCTTGGCGAAACTGTTGACTTGCCGACTTGCCGCGTTTTTGCCAAAACCAAGACCCAAGACTTCGAAGGAAACCCCCGCCTTCAGCGTCGGGGCCCCGGGGGCGCGGGGCGGCCTCCGCGGTGGGCACGGCCTTGGGGTGGCTTCTCGCTTTCCTTCTCTGTAGCCAGATTTTGAAAACTTGTGAGTTTCACTGGGCTCTGTTCCACAGTGGCCCTCTGCTATGTGCCTCCTGAGAAATTCGTCTTTTTGTATAAATAACAAAAGTGTTGGAAATGTATTTCCTGAAATAAATGTTCCAAATGCAAACCTGGAAAGGGCTTCTTGGGTTTTGGTTTTTGGTTGTCTCTCTCTCTCTCTCCCTGACCCCAGGGGCACCGCTCCCCTTTGCGAGGAAGCTGGCTGGCATCAGCGTGGCCTCCAGGCCCGTTCAGTCTCTGGCCGGGGAACCGGCGTCAGGGGACTTAGAAGCTCTTGCTTATGTGGAAGGTGAAGGGCAAAGTTTTCCTAATTCATTCCTTTCTCGGGAGGCTTTGAAAGGTCTGCACAGGAAGGCGCCATAAGCCGCTTCTCTCCCTGTGTCGTTGGGAAGGAAGTTTTTCTTCTTAAAGTTCATTTTACCAGATCGAACCCTATGAACTGGTCCGTATTTGACAGTAACTGCATGCTGGTGAACTTCCTTCCGGAGAGCATGGGCCCCAGTAGACGGGCTTACGAGGCTGCCTTCGGGGGATCCCTGCACACCCCACACGGGCCTGGGGAAGGAGGCCTGGAGCCCTTTGCTGTACGTCACAAACCACCACACATGGTGGGGGGGGGGGCCTAAAACCACAGAAATCTGTCCTCTCACATCCTGGAAGCCAGAAGTCCAA
This sequence comes from Lynx canadensis, assembly GCF_007474595.2. Lineage (NCBI taxonomy): Eukaryota > Metazoa > Chordata > Mammalia > Carnivora > Felidae > Lynx > Lynx canadensis. The sequence goes on from NC_044316.2 coordinate 56,352,779, forward strand.
GATCGAGGGGTTGGCAGGCCATGCTGTCCCCTTTTCTCCTGCCTCTTCTAAGGCGTTCCCATTGGATTTCGGGTGCAGCCGAATCCACGATGACTCAGCTCGTCCTTCCCTTAATTACACCTGCAAAGATGCCATTTCCCAACAAGGCCACACTCCGAGGTTCTGAGAGGACGTGAATTTGGGAGGGGGGTGGGTGCTGTTGAGCCCGCGGCACCCCCTTCCCCCTCTGTCCCCAGGCCTCAGGGACAAGGTGGTAAGCACAAGTCCCCGCATTGGGACTCCGATGGTTTGAGGACAAGGTTTGCTCTGCCCCCCCCGCGAGCTGCGAGGTCTCGGCATGACCTCCCCAACCAGCCCTTCTGTCGGGCAGGTGGGCTCATTTTGCAGAACGGATTTCATCTCCGAATGACTCACTGGGCGGTGGCCACGTGGGGCCCCTGCTTCCAGGATCCCGAGGTCTGTTACCGACTGCAGATGTCTGCCGTGGGCTCCAGAGGAGGAGGAGAGTCAGTCCAGATGTGGGGGCCGCTGGGCCCGGCCCTTCGGGCTCTGATCTGTTTGCTCTTGGCGGTTCCTTGACCCTGAAGCCCCGCTCCCTCCTCCAGATGAAAAGCGTCCCCACTTTCACCCCTGCTGGTACATCCCTGTGCACCAGCTGCTGTCTCTGGACCTGACCCTCTCCAGGGCCCAGCACCCTCTCCCAGCCTTGGTCTCAGTTCAGGAATCGGGCTCCTCGCCCCGGGGGCCTACTTACCACGTCCGGCTGGTACCAGAACACCCCCGTCCACACTCCCATCCAAGGGCAGTCCGTGAATGCCTGCAGTGATGGGGCTCTCCATCCCTCCCCCAACCAAGCAAATCCCCTGCTGTAGATCCAGGTGGCTTACTCTCCCAGTTTTCCAGGGACGCGGGACTTTCAGTGCTAAAACCAGGAAGGAAGGTCCTGGGCGAGCTGGACAAGTTGCTCACCCTGTGTAGACTCCACACCACCTTCTCCCACCGCTCAGGCCCCTGGTCTCAGACTCCTTGGCCCAAGGGGTTCCTGAGGAGCTGCGAGGCGCAGGCTGTTGCCGACACATCCTGGGGGGAGCAGGAGGTCCCAAGGACCAGCCATAGCCTCATGCTGGCTCTGAGCCCCTGTGTGGGGGTGGGACGTCCCGAGGGTGCTGTGGCACCCAGGTGTCCTGAGCTCACGTCTTCCCTGCTGTGGCCTGCTGGGCCCGAACAAGCCAGAAGATGATTAAATCAATAGGCAATTTTGTGGCTTTTCCAAAGCTGGGGAAGTTGCCTTGTGTGTGAACTTGCATCCGCGGGGGTGGGGGGGTGGGGGGGGACCCAGAGCAGGTGGGCTCCACCTGGGGAAGAAGCCAGGTGGAAATCAGCTAAGGGGTCTCCTTTTGATCTGTATTTATGGATGTGCTCCCTGCCATTTTTAAACATTCCTTTCCGACTACAAAGGTATCCTATGCGCGGAAAGACAACGTGGAAAATGCCAGAAGCGAAAATACGCCACAAACGAAAAGCCCCACCGTCCCCCTCCCTGGTGCCAACTCTGGTGGGGGGTGGGGCGGAGTTTCATAGCATTAATGTTCCTGTGCTTTGTCTCGTATCCTGCCTGACTTGGATTTGGGGGCCCCTGGGGCTTGGGGTGCTGGGGAGAGGAAGTTGGGGGGCGAGAGGGAGGACGGAGCCATGCAGACATCTGGGCTAGACCCCAGTGTGTGCAGCTGAGGGCTTTGGAGGTTTTCCCTCTCAGGTACCACCCTGCAGGGGTCCCCAGCCACCCCCTTTCCGACCCAGCAGGGAGCCCGAGTGAGGCTGTCTCGTCCCTCACTCGGGCAGGAGCCCTCTGTCCCCCGCCCTGCCCTTCCCCCTCACCCCTGCTCTCCCCTTCCTCTCCCCCTGAGGAAGGCTAGGTTGGGCCCAGCTCGGGCCCAGCTCGGGCGTCCCGGATGGCGGAGACTGGGACTCGCTGTGCAGACCAGATGCGTTTCCTGCCTTGGCGTCGAGAACGCTTTCCAGATGTGTGCACCGCCCCCAGGCCCAGCCAGGAGGGGCCCGGGGGATCGGAACCCGCCCGTGTCAGGGGTACCGGCCTGACACCGGCACACGGGTCGGTCGCTGATGAAAACGTCGCTGCCAGGAGCCCAGACCCGAGAGCGCGTCCTCGGAGAGTTCCGGGAAGGCTGCCGACCCTCTGCCGACCCGGGCTGGCCGCAGACCCCAGCCCGGCCCCTACTCCGAGGGCACCGGCCTTCCCAGAAAATAAGATGTTCTGGGTTTTCTCTGATAATATCAGTGACACCTGCTAAGAGGTCGGTGGGGCTCGCTCTCCCCCAAGCCCAGCCCCTCCGTGCAGCCCCGCAAAGGTGGCCTCGCCACCCTCCTTCCTCCGGTCTGTGTGAGCCCCACTCTCCCGCGGGGCTGCAGGGCGGCTCCGGGGACACCCGAGGTACGATGGAGTGCACCCCCGGCCAGCCCTCCGCGGTCCCGTGCAGAGTGCCGGCCCGGTCCCCCGGGGCAGGGGGCCGGTGGTGGCGGAGGGCCTGCAGCTGAGTGCCCAGAGCCCAGGGAGAAAGCACCTTCCTTCCAGCAGAGAGGACGGCTGTAAATAATGAGAATAAAGAGGGAGTATGAGTGATTAAAGCTGCCCGGAGTGAGTGGGTCTTGAACCGCTTGCCTGATTTAAAAACTAATCACTTGGAGAGTGTCAGGGCCAGGAACTCCTGCGCTGGTCCCACAACACCCTCCTCCCCCTCCTCCCCCCCTCCTCCCCCTCCTCCCTTCTCCCCTCCTCCCTCCCCCTCCTATCCTCCTCCCCCTCCTCTCGTTCCTCTCCTCCTCCCCTTCCTCCCTTCTCCCCCTTCTCCCTCCTCCCTCCCCCTCCTCTCATTTCTACCCTCTTCCTCTCCCTTCCTCCCCCTCCCCTCCTCCCTCCTCCCTCCTCTCCTTCTCCTCCTCTTCCCTCTCCCTCCTCTCATCCCTACCCTCCTCCTCTCCCTCTTCTCCCTTCCCCTCCTCCCCTTCTCCCTCCTCCCTCCTCTCATTTCTATCCTCTTCCTCTCCCTTCCTCCCTTCTCCCCTCCTCCCTTCTCCCCTCCTCCCACCTCTCCCCTTCTCCTCTCCCCCTCCTCGGGTGCCGGGGACACCAGCATCAGGCTGACCAGCAAGTCCTGGCACGTGGAGAACCTCCCCACCCCGGCCCCTTCATCTCCCGGATTAATGACTTTATTGGAGCCCATCCCACGAAGAAATAGAAGTCCCCGGAAGGAAACAGCCACATGGAGGGACCCCGTGAGGGAGGGGCCAGGGACCCAGCCAGGCGGGGCTGAGTCCAGGGGCCGGAGCAGGAGCACGGAGGGAAATCCTAGGGGCAGCTAGCCGGGCCAGGGTGGGCACCCCTCAGGACTAGGGTGGCGCCCCAGCCTCTGCATCCCGCCGGGAGCCCCACGAGGGGAGGGGGCTAGGGGGTTCCGGCTCCAGGACGGCTCACCCTCAGAATGTCCTTGGGCACCAGGGCCTGGGGCAGGGGGCGGGGGTCAGTGTTTATGGGGACAGAGCTTGTCTGGGAAGAGAAAAAGTTCTGAAGATGGCCAGTGGTGATGGCTGCACAACGGGAGGAACGTGTTTAATGCCTCCGACTGTACATTTTAAAAAGGCTAAATGAGGGGCGCCCGGGGGGCTCCGTCGGTTGAGCGTCCGACTTCGGCTCGGGTCACGATCTCAGGTTCGTGAGTTCGAGCCCCGCGTCGGGCTCTGTGCTGGCGGCTCGGAGCCTGGAGCCCGCTTCGGATTCTGTGTCTCCCTCTCTCTCTGCCCCTCCCCTGCTCACGCTCTGTCTCTCTCACTCAAAGATAAATAAACACTAAAAAAAATTGTAAAGGCTGAAACGGCAACTTTTATGTTAGGTATATTTTAGCACAATTTTTTAAGTAAATATTTTTTGAAAAAAAGGAGGTCTGTGTCTCAGCCCCTCTGGGTCTGGGACAGGCCCGTCTCACGGGGGGGGGGGGGGGGGATGTGGTTCCAGGCATGTTCGAGTACAACGAGAAAAGTGTGCATCCCTGGGTCTCCTGAGGAAGCAGGGGGCCTCTGCCAAGGGAAGGAAAGGCGTGCCCTCCAGACAGCTGCTCTGGGAAAGCAGAGACGGGGGCTGGGGGCGGGGGGGGGGGGTAGGACCAGCAGCGTCTCCCAGTGGGCGAGCTGTGGGGGTGCGGACGTGGCCTCGGGCGGGGTTGCCGAGTCCCAGGATTGGCAAACAGATTAACCTTGGCGGGCAGCTCATCACAGGGGCTCAGGAGCATCTTTGGGTGTTCACCTTTGGCGCCCCAGGCGCGGCCTCCCCCCACGCCCTGCCGGATGCCACCCTATAGGAGGAAACGGGGTCCCCGTTCTGGCTCTTGGGTGGCTCTGGTTCCCGCCCGCGGGTGTGTGGAAGGATCCTCCGGGAAGCTCCCTCCCCACGCAGCTCCCCTTCCCCCGCCTTCCCTCACCCGGTGGGTTCCTCCTCGAGGCGTCTTGCTCTCTGGGTGCCGCTTTGGGGTCCCCTGTCCTCGGCCACCCCCCTCTCTGGGAGGAGCCGGGCTGCAGCACAGCAAGACGACCTCTCACTGTGCCGGGCTGCCTGTGGCCTCCGAGCAGGGGGCGTGTGTTTGTGTGCACACGTGTGGGCGCTCGGGTTAACACGCACACCCCCAGGGCCCGCGCTACAGGGCAACGCGCGGGAATGCGCGGCCAGCAGGCGTTACAAAACGCGCGTGGCAAACCCCAGCCTCGCAAAACCAAGACCCAGGGCACATCCGCTGTGCACAGAAAGCGGGCAAAGAACCCAGGATTCCTGCCGTCGCGGCCCCCGTACGACTCGGTCCTTAAGCAAGCGTGAGCTTGGTAGGGAGTTTCGGCCCGCGGTCTCTGGAGTGTCTCATCTACGTTTCCTTTTCCTAAAGGCTCATTTCTCTGAGTGCTGCCTACGCCCCTCTTTTTTGCAGGCCCTCGGACTGTGTTCCTTCGCAAAGGTCACCCAAGGGCAGAGTCCTCGGCAGCTGGCTTTGAACGTCGGTTCTTCTCTTTGCCAGCTGGGTGACTTTGGGTGGGTGACCTCACCGAGGTCTTTGCCTCAGTTCCCCCGTGTGTCCAATGATGGTAAAGCGATACCTGGTAACTCCTAGCACTGTTGGGATGAAATGAGGCGGTTCTTGTGAAGCACATAGAATGGTGGCTGGTCAATAAAGACAGCTCCACGGGTGTCAGCCAACATTGTCACCAGCTGCTCCGGACCGCATACCCGTGTCCCCCAAATGTGTCAGTGGCCGGTGTGGCGGGAGGCAGGTGCACGGAGGGGATTTGCTATTGAACGGGAGGCCACCAGGGTGCAGAGGTGGGTGGGAATTCTCAAAGAGGAGAGGACGTCTCTGGGAAGCTTCGATGTTCCCGCTGCAAATGGAGAAAATGACGATGGATGTTAGCCTGATGGGAGGGTCTTCTCTGCCGAATCCAGGGCCCTCAAGGACCCTGAGAAATATGTCAGGACTTCCAAAGCAATTGGCCACGGGCCACGGCTGCTTCCCCCTCGTAGACAAATGTGAACAGCCGAGTTCTACCTCCAAACCCCAGGGTTTTGGACGGTCCCCCAGGGGAATGCACCACCGGGAGACAGACACAGCCCTGGCCCCGGCTTGGACCTCTGCGTCCCAGCCTCGCACCCTCAGGATGGGCTACACCACCCGCTCTCAGCTCCCTGCCAGAATTCCCACAGAGCTTTTTGACTTTTGTCAACTCAAGGCAGCCCCTAGAAAGCTGCGGAAGCTGAGGGGGTGTGTGTCTAATAAAGCTAGAAGTCTATAATTGAGCAATTATTGTAACCCACACTTGTAATTTTGGGGGCTTCTCATAATTCTTCTTTGTTCTCTCTCTCTCTCTCTCAAAAAATACACAGCTTATACAGCTTTCTCTCTGCTGCTCCAAAGGCTGGTGTCCCCCCACACGCGCCCCGCTCCCACCACACCCCCGTCGGCTGCAGAGCCCACAAAGTGTGCAGGCTACGTGTGCGTTACTTTTCAGGGATTACAAAGGTTAATTTAACGTTCGGCAGCTCCCAAAGGAAATCGATCTTGCTCTCTGCCGTTGGGCATGCCTTCAAAGCCCTGAATGCATCTAGTTTGATCACCGGTGTGGACCGAACCGGCCGCAAGGTGTAATCTGCCCCCGTCCCAGGCTCTGTTATTAACCGGTCCCCTTACGGCCCGCTGAGCGCACGGGCGCCACGTTGGCGCCTCGGTCTCCGTTCGTGCGATCACCTGTTGGTTCATTTAAGGAATGTTTGTTTTGAGAACCTCCGCGTGCCAGCAGTATGCTTTCTGTGCGGAATCTAAGTCACAAAAGGCAGGACCTCTTCTCAGGAGCGTGTAGCTTGGCGGGGAAGACAGATGACCGTCTCATAAGTATAGTTCAGGACAGAGATAGCACAGGGGATGCGGGAACCCCGGGTGGGGAGGGCGGAAGGACGCCAGAGAGACATAGCCTGGGAAGGGACAGCGCTTGGTTGACTGAGTGGTGGCGTCAGGGCATGAAGGAGAATCAGTGCATGGTGGTCAAAGACAAGCAAATAATTCTGTGGAGCTGGAGAGGAAATGTGGAAATGGGCAGGAGAAGGGCCGGAATACGGGCTGGGGTCACGTCGAGAAGAGCCTTGAGGGCGACCGTGAGGAATCTGAGCTGTGTTTTGCAAACCACCGGAGCTACTGAAGACTTTCCTGAAGGGACCCGATGTGGTTAGATGTGCATCTAGAACACTGTTGTGCCACGAACCTTCTGCAGCCATGTGGGTGTTCTCTGGTGGGGGGTGGGGGGAGGCTGTCCAGAGGGGGTAGCCACGAGACCCATGTGGCTATTAAAAACTTTAGATGTGGCTGGTGTATCTGAAGAATTGAATTTTTAACTTTATTTAAAAACTCTTTAGTATTTATTTATTTTTGAGACAGAGAGAGACAGAGCAGGAGCAGGGGAGAGACAGGGAGAGACAGAGACACAGAACGGGAAGCGGGCTCCAGGCTCCGAGCCGTCAGCACAGAGCCCGACGCGGGGCTCGAACTCACGAACTTCGAGATCATAACCTGAGCTGAAGTCGGACCCTTAACCGGCTGAGCCACCAAGGTGCCCCAGAATTTTAAATTTTATTTAAAGTAAACTTTCCTGCCACATTGGACAGTGCACTTTCAGACGGTGTATTCTATCAGCTGCACAAAGACCGTGTGGATGTGGGATGAGGGCAGGTGACCAGCCAGTTAGGATGATATGTGACCATCCAGGTGAGAAGCATTAAGAATCTGGCATGAGGCAGAGACTGAAAAGGAGATGCCAGATTTGAGAGACACGTAGAAGAATCAGGCATTGGCTATTGCTTGGATGGAGGAGGGACCTTAAATGACTTACAGATTTTCTACTATGTGCCTGGGTGGATGGTGTATCTTTGTCTTGTATCACAGAGAAAACAAGACACATATTAAATAGACACAGACAGTAAAATGTATTTTGTGTGTATATATATATACATAATATGTGTCACATATTATTAATACTCTTATGATTTATTATATGTCAAACATATTTTATATATTATATAAAATATGCACAGGCATATTTTACATGTACGTAAAACATATATTATATAAATATATACAATATTCAGACCTAGAGTAAGAGAGAGAAAACAAAAAAGAACATTGAAAATGGTAAGCTAATGATATTTAATAATACAGTTAGGACTGCCCATTTCATTTATACCAATTAACGTAAATGGCATAAATCACCCGTTAAAAGGCAATGACTCTAGAACTGGATCAGAGAACAAACTCAGCTGTATAGTATTTGTAAGGAACACATATTCAACAAAGCAGCTCAGTCAAGTTAAACACAGAAGAAGGAAAAAACATACTAGATTGACCAAAGACAAAAGTATCAGGGTTGTAATATTAATACCGGAAAACGTCCAGCTCAAGGGCAGAAATGCTAAGCAGATCGACGGGGCCACCCTGCTGGAAGGGACTGCCGTGCAAACAGCGTGGCGTGGGATCTAGAGGGCCGAGCAGAGGAGCCAGGAGAGCAAGCAGGTTAGCGAACTATGGCTCCCCTCTCTCAACACATAAGAGGAAAAGTAGACTAGAAACCAGTAAGGCTGCAGAGATGCTAAATATCAGCTCTAGACAGAGCTGATGGGTGGATGTTAAAGATCCCTGGGGGGCGTCCAACTTCGGCTCACGTCATGATCTTGTGGTCCGTGAGTTCGAGCCCTGCGTCGGGCTCTGCGCTGACAGCTTGAAGCCTGGAGCCCGCTTCAGATTCTGTGTCTCCCTCTCTCTGTCCTGCCCAGCTCACACTCTCTCTCTCTCTCTCTCAAAACAAACAAACAAACAAACAAACAAACAAGATACCCGGGAGGTAGTGTATTTTCTTTTCAAGCAACCATGGACATTTACAAAAGCTGATTCTAGCTATGCTACAAAGAAAACCTCAATAGGGGTACTCGGTTAAGTGTCCGACTTTGGCCCAGCCCATGATCTCACTGTTCACGAGTTCAGGCCCCACATCGGGCTCTGTGCTGACAGCTCGGAGCCTGGAGCCTGCTTCAGACTCTGTGTCTCCTTCTCTCTCTCTGCCCCTCCCCTGCTCCTGCTATGTCTCTTTCTCTCTCAAGAATAAATAAAAATAAAAAAAAGAAACAAAAAAAGAAAACCTCAATAAAATCCCCAAAGAAGAAACATTGCTGACTACATCTGACTTCGGTGTAATAAGATGGAAAATTAATAACACAAATTAACATTAAAAGGATTAACAATTAAAACCTTTGCATGTATAATAAACCTTTTATTCTTATTATGGAGGCCACATAGGTACAGTAGGTATTTAGTGGCCCAAAATTCATACAGACAGTATTTCCTAAATTTTACTATGAGCTTGGCCACGTGCTGTATCCTGGATTTAGTTTTATCTATCCCATGTGAACAGAGCAGACTTTCCTGTTTGTTGGGGAATAGTTTAGTGTCTGGCTCAGACATAACCCTTAAATATGTATTGCTCGCTTCAGTTAGCAAATGCAGCGCCTAATGCCTTGACGCGGTCAGAGGACGGTAAAAACAACCACGTCTCAGTTGTGTCCGTTGGGTGGAAAACCTGAACGTAGCAAGAATGGAAACAGTTAAAGAATTTTATGCATTCAAAATATTTAGGCTATGTCAGCGGTAATATGAAGTCAAGCCACATATCTTTTTAAAAAATAAATATCCTTAATGAGGGAATAAATCCATACAACCGCTACCAGATATTAGAGCCAGATGTTACGGTCTTGACTTTTAGGCAGCCATAAGGCCCCGTCTTGGGGTCTGGCAATAATTTTCATTTTTTATCCGGGTTTCGACATTCCTTATCAGATGTGACCTGTACGTGGGTAGGAAAGAAAGCAGTTGGAAAAGAGCCACGTTGTGACCCAATGTAAAATCAATTTTGTGACCTTTCCATTGATGTTTGCAAAGTGGGAATGTTATGAAGAACCTCTTTTTCTCCCCAACTCTCTGTCGATCTGTTAGTCATCTACGGCTGCATAACAGATTATTCCCAACAGAAGCTTAAAACAACAGGCTGTTATTCACTCCAGTCTCTGCGGCTCAGGAATTCAGGAACAGCGAAGGGAGAGAGAAGGTCCCGCTCAGGGTCTCTCGTGAAGTGATAGGATGTTGGCCAAGGCGGCTGTCATGGGAAAGCTGGACTGGGGCACATGACTTCTCAGATGGCTTCGTTCCTGTGACTGTTGGCAGAAGCCATGTGGGTTCCTTGCCGTGGGAGCCTCCCTTCACATTACAACTGGCTCTTCAACGAGTGACCCAAAGAAAAGAGAAAGAACATGACCTGAACAGCAGCTGGGATGTCTTTCATAACCTAACCTTGGAAGTGACGCATCGGCATCGTGTACACGGAGTAGCCTCAGCACCAAGCGGGAACGGGGATCTCAGGGGTCCTCTTGGGGGCTGACCGTCACAGTCCACCTCTTGATTTATTCATAGACATAGATGGAAACTTATTTAACCTTATGAGTTGTATTCTTAAAATACTCTTTTTTTTGGTCCGTGTTATCCTAAGAGAGATGGCTATTGTCAACCACTGTAATTCTCTTTTTATTTATTTTTTATGTTTATTTTTGAGAGAGAGAGAGACAGACAGACAGGGTGCGAGTGGGGAGGGGGAGAGAGAGAGGGAGACACAGAATCGGAAGCAGGCTCCAGGCTCCGAGCTGTCAGCACGGAGCCCGACGTGGGGCTCGAACTCACAAACCACGAGATCATGACCTGAGCCCAAGTCGGACGCTTAACCGACTGAGCCACCCAGGCGCCCCATCAGCCTCTGTAATTCCGAGTCTCTTTGTATTTGGCCACGTTTTGTTGATATGTTTTGATTGAACATTCATCTGCAACATGACAAATGACATTATGGTTTCGTTGTGGATTCTACTTTTGATCAATATAAAATAACTCTGTGCATTTCGCTATCTTCTGTTCCTGGTGCTGTGACGATGAATAAGAACATTCTCAGCCTCTGCCTTCTGTTTGTTTGCCTTTCCTTGATCATTTTGGCCTGCCGTTTTAAATTTTAATCTCCCCTTAATATTTAATTTCTCTTTTGTTTTGGATGTGCCTCTGGTAAATAGCATATACTTGTAAGTTTGTTTGTTTGTTTGTTTGTTTTTAATAAGGGAGCTTTAATCATTTACTTTTATTGTTATAACAAACACATTTGGTTTTAATGCTTTTGTCTGCTTTGCTTCTCTGTTCTTTTGTGTGTGTCTTCTAAGTCTTCTGGATTTTTCTCTACAGGTTGTGTTTGTACCTTCCTCGTATATTCTCTTAAGTATTTGTAGGTATTTGTTATCAATGCTGTATTTGATTGTAAACTTAAGAACATTAAAATCTATGTATTTTCAAAATTATTATTTTTTAAAGTGCTTATTTATTTATGAGAGAGAGAGAGAGAGGGCGAGCAGGGAAGGGGCAGAGAGAGAGAGAGGGAGACACAGAATCCAAAGCAGACTCTGGGGTCTGAGCTGTTAGCACAGAGCCCGACACAGGCCTTGAACCCACGAACCCCGAGATCATGACCTGAGCCAAAATCGGACGCTTAACCAACTGAGCCACCCAGGTGCCCCTTGAAATTATTTTTTCATCACACTAAAGCGTGTGTGTGTAGTTTTAAATGTTAAATAATATTAAAAGGAAAGTAGCAACAAGGCACCCGATCCGTGCCCTTTGTCTCTGCAACGAACTGAATGTTTGCATCCCCCCCAAATTCGTACGTGGAAATACTACCCTCCAAGGTGGTGGTGCCTTTGGGCGGTGACTGTGTCATGAGGACGAAGCCATGGGAATGGGATCAGTACCCTTTCGTTAGAAGCTCTTCCTGCCGTCGGGGGACACGGTAAGAGCGTGATCTATGGACCAGGCAGCGGGCTGTCACCGGACTCTGAACCTGCTGGCACCTTGATCTTGGACTTCCAGCTTCCGGAACTGGGACACATTCACTTCTGTCGCTTACGAGCGCCTCTTCCTTGGCATTTTGTTACAGCAGCCGGAGGGCACTAAGACACGGCCCCATCTCCCCTCTCTGGTCCCTTTCTCAAACACACCTCACCTGGTTTTGGTTTCGGTGCACAGCTGCCACAATGCACTTCTGTGACGTTTCTCGGCATTCCCCTCACCTTCCTGTGGCAGAGGATGAAGATTTATTGTGGCGCTCTCTCTCCCCCCCCACCCCTTCACCTGCTCTCCCTCCTTCTCAGATGGCCCCCATTGGGTGAAAACCATGCCTTCGCCTTTGCCTTACTGGGATGATGCTGTAAGGGCTTAGAAGAAGCCACCTGATTGCCACCACCGAGGCACATTCTCTTATTACGGTTACCTTTCCTGCCCTGTACCCTTGTTCTTCTTAGAGTTAATATATATATTTGAGTAGCTGTTATTATTTGGCTACACGGTCTACTAGGTCACGGTCACGGGGTCTTCCCAAATTCTCCGACAGCACAGCAACACCACACTCGATTCTGTCCTTCCCCACGATTAGGACATCCGGTGCTTCGAGGAGTCGCTCCCACCCCACCTGATGGATTCCCAACCCCCTCCTCCCCGCCACGTCCTCTCTGAGCTCTCTGTTCCCTGAGGTTGCCACACCCCTCTCACCCATCAGGGTGCAAATTCTCTTTCCTTACCGCCCTCCGTACTGTGACGCCTGCTTCCCAGGTCAGGTGTCTCCCAGGGGCTGCCCGAAAACACCTGACAGGTACATGTCCCGAGGCTTCACCTGACAGTGTCATTGGTCCGCCTTCACACTTGGCCTGGGTGCCGGGCCTCCTTGAAAAGTCACTGCTCTGGAAACACTGAAGGCATGGCTCTTTTGTCTTCCAGTCCCCCACTGCTGTGGCATTTCTGTCCTGTGCAAGGGGTCTCTTTTCCTCTCGGAAGCTGTTCACGCCACTTTCTAGCTCTGCCATCCAAATATCGCAAGGCTGGGGGCGCCTGGGTGGCTCCGTCGGTTGAGCGTCCGACTTCGGCTCAGGTCATGATCTCGCGGTCCGTGGGTTCGAGCCCCGCGTCGGGCTCTGGGCTGACAGCCTAGAGCCTGGAGCCTGCTTTGGATTCTGTCTCCCTCTCTCTCTCTCTGCCCCTCCACCACTCACACTCTGTCTCCCTCGCTCTCAAAAAATATTTTTTTTTAATGTTTATTTATTTTGAGAGAGAGCGAGAGAGCACGAGCGTGGGAGGGGCAGAGAGAGAGAGAAAGAGAGAGAACCCCAGGCAGGCTCCGCACCGTCCGCGCGGAGCCCGCCGTGGGGCTCGATCCCGTGAACCGTGAGATCGTGACCTGAGCCGAAATCGAGAGTCGGATGCTTAACCGACTGAACCGCCCCAGCACCCCTTGACACGGCCATTTGAAATTCACCGCACTGGCTCCTCGGTAGGTCCTCTCCTTGTGAGTTGACCTCAGGTACGTTGGCCACCACAAGCCTCGGGCTCTTTTTGGCGGACAGCGGCGGCCACGAAAGAAGCCTGAAGAAGGAGGGGAGGGCTGGTCGCTCACGATGCTGATGAGTCCAGGCGGAGAACAAGGTATTCCGCCCACGCAAATACTTGTTAAACAAACGTGCTCCAGGAACGGGCACCGGGCGGTTTAGACACCGTGTCCGGTAAGCGTGATGAACTCCCGGTGTCTGTCCTCCGGGCCCTCCGTCTACACCTGCATGGATGGCTCACAGGCTGCCTGCCTCAGCTCGGGGCGCAGCCTGGAGCTTACAAAACTGTGGGTTCCTCCTTCTCCCCAATCGCGTCGCCCCACAGCTGTCCTTGTGGACCTCGCTTTGGGAGGATGGGGGCACCCAGGCGAGCAGACGGCCAGCCGAGCTGTTCTCACCTGAACAAGAGCCCTGCAGCGTCCTGTCCGCCTTCGGTCGACTCCTGCTGCCCCCAGAAGGTGGACCGTTGACAACTGTGGCCCGCTGAACGCTGATTTTTTGGGGAGAGGATTCACCGACCACCTCGTAGCATCGTCGTCCGGAAGCACCTCCGACAGACTGAGGTTTAACAACCGTACAGCCACTCCGGGGGGCTCCGAGCCCACACGGGTTTGATATGGGGAGAGGGGATGTAGGATTTGTGCATCCGGCTCCCATGATGCCAAGCGGTGGGAATGGACCCCGGGCGCCACAGGAAACGGGCGGCACACACGGGCAGAAAAATTCTCCCCTGGTCTTTGGACAGAGCCACAAGGTCTCCTCCAGCTCCCAGCCCGTCTTGAATTTCTCTGGGTCCCCGGCCCAGATGAAGCAAGGGCAATGGCTCCAGAACACCCGTGAAACGTCTGACATCTCACGGACGGTGCTGGAAAACTTGTAAGCCTTGGCCGGATGTGGCGGAGTCTCGTCTGAGCCTGTTCAGGCGGCCTTAACAAAAGCCACCGTAGACCGCGTGGCTCTTAAACAGCAGACATTCGTTCCTCGTGGTTCTGGAGGCTGGGAAGTCCCAGATGAAGACGTGGGCAGACCCTAGGCCCCTGGTGGGAGGTCTACAGACGGGCTTTGCCGGTGGAAGGGACGAGCAAGCTCCCTGGGGCCTCCTTGACACAGGTGCGAATCTCATTCACGAGGGCTCATTCTCAGGGCTACTCCCCTCACCTCCAGCACTACCACCCTGGGCACTAGGACTTAACAAATGGATCTTAGAGGGACGCAAACATTCAGTCTAATAAACAAACGGGAGACCTCGTCGCTCACCATCATGTTAGGCTCTAGAATTCTGCCAACGTTCATATCAAGGAGAAACAGGACGTGAGCGCATCCCTACAGAGGAGGGAGCGTCCCCGGGAAGCAGTGTTTCCTGTTTCTGTCTCTTACCGCCCTGCCCAGCCTGGTGACCCCAGCCTGGAGACCCAGATCCTGCCCGAGGCCTGCTCAGCTCCCGGGGACAAGTCCCCCCCCCCCCAGAAGGTGGACGTGCTTGTCCCACGTCAAGCTGGCCGCACCAAGGGGCCCTAACTGTATCCGAAAGCCATCTGGGAAGTGGCCGCTGACTGCAGGCCCCCCGCTGTTATTTTCAAGTTTAGTCTTACATTCGTCCTCAGAAGGATGGTTTTGTTTTGCCAGGTTTCTGTGGCAGTGGCCGCCACCCCTGGGATCAAGTGGGGGGGGGGGAGGCGTGGAAGGGTTTTGGGGGACAGTCTGCCTCTAGCCGATGATGACTCCGTGTTCTGGACAGAAGAAACCCAGGAGGCACGCCAGCCCTGTCAGACCCTCGGCCCCTCGCAGGGCTCAGGGCTGACAAGCCGCTGTTTAGGAACGTGCCAAAACGGATTTCAAAGGTTTCAAATCCGTACCTGCCGAGAGAGGAGATGGCGGCCGGCACCAGGGCCCTCCTCCCCCTCCTCCCTGCCCGCAGGTGCAGTAGGGGTCCCCAACTTCCCTCGTCTGCGCCCGGTGTCCGGGGCTTGAATCTTACAGAGCCACGCCCCCGAGCGAGCCACGCCTTGAATCTTACAGAGCCACGCCCCCGGTCGAGCCGCGCCCCCTCCTCCCCACCACAGCCCCTCCTCCCCACCGTCTGCACGCACAGCCTCTTCCCTCCGCTCCCCCTCTCCAGGGTCCCACGTGGATCTTCATGTAATTAATTAATATTGCATTCATCAGAGCTTAATTCATGTTCTTGTAATATCCAGGATTAAAAAAAAATCCTACCAAGACAGCAGTGATAGGCTCTCAGCTTTCCGAGGAGAGAGTATAATGAGCCCTCCTGCCGACTCCCCCCTCCGTCGCAGGGTGCGGGAATGCTCACCCCGGCGAGCCCCCCACCCCTACCCGGGAGCACCGCGGCCTCCCTTCTGGGGCAGGGGCCAGGCTGGGAATGCATCCTGCGGTCAGAGCAAGCCGGGGTCCCGGGGACGGGATGCCGGGGTGCAGGGGGGCGGGGCGGGGAGGCGGAGGCGGAGGCGCGGTGTTTCCGGGCAGGTCTGATCTCGGGGCTGGGCTTCCCTGCAGAAATGCCCAGAGCGGGCTCCGTGATGTTCCTTCCCTCCCCGCGCCATGGGCTCCACAACCACCACCTGCCCCGCCAATCGCCCCGCACGACAGCAGGGAAAGGAGAGGTGGTGCCTTTGGGGTGTTAGATTTTGCTCAGTGATCACAAGGAGGACCAGCGAGGCGGGGGTGGGGCTGTTGAGGGCCGTTTTGCAGGGCCAATCCCTTCTGGGTGCCCAGGGGACAGCATCTGGGCATCGGGTGTCAGCGCTGTCTCCAGGCTTTGCTCAGAGCCCGCGCAGTGCGCGTGGGGCGTGTGTGTGTGTGTGTGTGTGTGGTCTTGGGGGGATCCCAAGGGGAGGGTCAGAGGCTCTGCTTCAACCAAGCCTCTCCTGTCATGTCCCTCCTGGTCTGGGCGTGGTCCCTGGGGACCTTACCTCCACTTTAGAACAAAGCAGGGTTATTTGGAGAAAGGAAGGAAAAAACTGGGGGCAGAGGCACCCGGAGTGGCAGTGCCGGGCAGCGTGCCCCACGGTCACCAGGGAGGCAGGTGGGTGATGGAAGGTGCGGGGAGAGGAGAGGGCCGTGAGTGGGGAGGCAAGCCAGGGCCCGGCCTTTGTACACCCCTGTGCTGTTCTCTGGGGCCCAATATGGCCGAGAGGACGCCTTCCTTCTCTCTCCTCCCAAAAGCCCTTCCTCCTCCTCCCCTGCTTTTTAACTGCTTCCTTCCTGCAAGGCTCTTGGCGTTAGCTTCCTCGCCTCTGTGCTGCCGGCCCGGGTAGGGGTTCAGTCCAGCCATCTCTCTGGATGCTTCCAGGCGGTCAGCAGGGTGGGAAGAATCTAAGAGCATTCGGGATGCTCCTGGCTGGCGCCCCTCCTTCCTCTGCCTGCGAGCCAGCAGCCACGCTGAATGACTGGGAGCCGTCACACCATGTACGGCTTCCCTTCTTCCGCCCCCTCCCCTCACTACCCGCTCCTTCCACAACCTCCCAGGGTGGGGTGGGGACATGGAGGGACGGAGGGGACAGGGGGCAGGGTGACCGTTGTTGAGAAGGAAGGCCTGCCTGCCGTTCTTGGCAGCTGTCAGGGGGCAGCGCAGGCAGGGCCCCCTGGGCCAGGGCCAGGGATGGTGCGTCGCTGTGCGTGGCCCGCTGAGGAAGCTTCCGGAACACCAGCTCGTACAATAGCAGAGAGCATTCCAGAATGGGTAGAGGGGCGTCTCTGTCTTGGCGCAGAGCTTGAAATGCCGGAGTGGCTGTGGTGATGACGACATAGGACACAGACATGGTCATAGCACACAAAATAGGGCTGCGTTGGAGACAGAGGCGAGCCCATCCCCTGGGAAATGCGTTCTTCCTTTCCTCTCTGCTCCCTGGAAGCGACGGGCTAGTCAGGAAGGTGAGGGTCCTCACCCCTCCCAGCCGGGCCGGGCCATTGCCACTCTGGGGACCCTCACTCTTAGCCCCACTCTGTTCTTGGGGGGGGGTGAGGGCCCCAGGGGCCATGCCGCTGGTGGTGACTGTCCCACCGGCCCTTGGAGAGCCGGGAGGGCCATGCTGTTGGGGGCTGCCTGCCTGGCATCATTAGGGGGCCTCCTGTCTCTCCGTCCACCACTGGCACTGCATGGCCAGAGGCGAGGGTAACAGAGAGGAAGATGTTCTCGGGAGAGCTGGTGATTCGACCTGACACACGTCAGACAGACCCTGGCCTCCTGCCTGCATCCCCCCAGGGGAAGAGCGGCCGTGGCCGCTGCTCCCAGAGCCCCGAGAACAGCCCCTAAAAGCTGAGCATGGCTACTAATAAGCCCGCAGAAGGGTTGCCCAGGGGGGGGGGGGGGGGAGCAGGCAGGGGCGGTGGGCACCCTCCGCCTGCTGGCGGGGCCCCGCGGTGAGGCTGCCCTCACCCCCTACGCTCCCGGCCACCTCGTGGGGCGTCTAAGGTTGACCCTGGAAACCACCTGCTGCCCTCTCTTATCAGGACCGTCCTTCAAGTGTGGAACTTTCCGGAATGTTTTCTCTGCATTGAGGCATGTATTTATTATTATTTCAAGACCACCCTCTGGTGTATTTATCCTTAAATAAAGCCGGTGGCCGGAACCTGGCGCACTTACGGGAGAGTCCTCGGACAGGTGACCAACAGGTCCTCAGGAAGCCCCTCGTCCCCGGGGAAGCGTCAGCGTGCTCCGACGGAGTCTGGTGTGGACCACGTACCCCGCCCCCATTCAGATAGCACCTCAGGATGTGGAGAGAGGGTCTTTGAGGAGGTGATTAAGGTTACACGAGGTCACTAGGGTCGCCCTAATCCCGGATGACTGCAGTTCTTACAGAAAGCAGAGATGTGGACACACACACAGGGAGAAGACCCAGTGAGGACACGGGGAGAAGGTGGCCATCGGTGAGGCCGGGACAGAGGCCTCGGAAGGAACCACTGCTGCCCACGCCTGCGGCTCAGGTTCTAGCCTCCGGAATGGGGGGAAAAAGAACTCTCTGGCGGTAAAGCCGCCCAGCCCGCCTGAGCGGACCAGCACCGGGTCTTTGGAAAATGCGAATGCAAGATGGACCTCTGCAAGATACCTCCCAGGTCCCTAAAAACACCTGCTCTGATAGGAGGAGAAAGTTCCGGAATATGTGTGCTACCACCCGCGCCGAGATGTTTGCATGCTCCAAGCCCCCCGCCCGCCGCACTCCCCCTCAAAGATGTGCTCTTTTAAAAATGTATTTACACAACAGATCGACACTTAAAGACGTGTTTAAAGAGCAATTATGACTATGTTCACCTGTCAGAACGGCATGGTTTCGCTCATGTGTTTTCCAGTTGGTTGGATAAATAATCAGCTTGGGTGTTGTTTTTTTTTAAGCCTACCATCTATGTAATTATGTATTTACCTCTATGATAATATCACATTGCGTTCAGATCTAGCTACGAATGGGGGTGAAGTATTCCGGTAAAAGAGAGGGGAACGAGCCTGGTGCCTGCCCACCCCTCCCCCATGGTACAATCTGCCCCGCCCCTTCCCGGGGGCGTGGCCACTGACGCCCCGCCTCCTGCGACCCACGTGCTGAGAGGGCCTCCCAGTTTGGGGACCAGCGCGTGTGGTCCTGCCACCCATGTGGTCACTGGAGAGGGTGCGGGAGGTGCTAGCTCCCGGGGACCTGGGTGGCAGAGGGCGCGGAGTCCTGCACAATCACGCGGCCTCTGTCGGTCTCACAGCCCCCCCTCCTTTGCTCCCGGAACCTTCGGTGATGATGCCCGGGACCCGGGGTGCCTTTGCCCTCTTTTAAATTTGGAAAGAATCTGGGTCCTATGTCCTTACTGCTAGTGACAGAGCCCTTACCTCATACCTTAGACGCCAGAGTAAATGAAGAGGCCCCATCATGCCCATTTTACAGACGGGGAGAGAGAGGCAGGGAAGCTCCGTAACGTGGCCCAGTTCAGGGACGTGCGATATTTAGGCCTCTCGTAACCGGTGCTCTTCCCCAAAATGCCACGGTGGAAATTTGGGGACACGAAGCCATTTAGCAATGGGGTCACGCATCCAGGGGGGCCGCGCCTCTATCGGTGTCAGGAAATTCTGCTTTGAGAACACGATCGGTCCAAATCCTTCCCGCGTAGGTCAGGGATGGCGGCTTTCACCCGGAAAGCCTATCTACAGGGCACGTTGGAACAGCGAATCCCTTAAAGTGTGCTCTGGGCGGCTGAGTTGTAGTCCGCGCCGTGGAGACCCCGGGGGACAGGAGGAGACCCTCCGGCCGGGGGTGGGTCCAGAGCCGTCAGTCCAGGGCGTTCGGAGGTGCGGGGGGTACACCCCTGCCCACGCGGTGCGCAGACGCGCAGGATTCCGCAGAGGCAGAGGAGGGTTTCAGCGGCCGGCTCTGTGGCGCCACGGACGGCGTGTTGGCCCTCTAGCCGATCCGGTGTGGCGCTTCAAAGGTTGTGGGTTCTGGTGTCCCCAGCGTCGCCGCGCCCCGCGGCACGTGAGCGCGTGCGTGCAGAGGGGGGCGCGGGTGACGCGCCCATAGCTCTCGTCACCTCGGCTTTCTCGGGAACCAGAGAAGCTGAACTCAAAGAAAATGGGGAAAAAATATTTTTTTTCCCTATTAGCAAAATCAGGTAGGGAAAAAAAAAAACAACTCCACAAAGTTTCACTTCGTTACTAGGACCTTTTCAGGTGCAGGAGAAAAGCACTCAAGTTGGAGACTAAATCCAAGGGGGGTGGGGGCTTGGGGGAATCTACCCGAAGGTTTCCAGACACAGTTTGGAAGATATACTTACACAAGCACATGGAAGGGTCTGCCCAAGACAGGGTGAGAGGCGGGCCAGGCAGCGGGATGTGCCAGGAGTGGCCTGCCCAGCGTCCCCAGCTGAAATCAAGAGGCCTCCCTGGCCACGCCTACCCCCCCACCCCCAATCTGCAGGCCCCGCCTTGTTTCCACAGTTTTTATCCCACCTGCCTGAACAATGTATAATTATTTCATTTGTTGGTTTACTGTCTCTCCTCCCCACTCCGTGAGGGCCAGTGTTTTGGGTCTTGTGTCCCCAGGGCCTGGCCCATAGTATTAGGTCCTAAAACATGGGGGTTGGAGGCAAGAGAGTGGCCCAGAGACACTGAGCCAGCACTGTCTATCTATCTATCCATTTATTTTTAGTAAGCTCTGCCTCCGTCGTGGGGCTTGAACTCATGACCCTGAGATCAAGAGTTGTGTGCTCTACTGACTGAGGCAGCCAGGAGCCCCCGGCCTCTCTTGAGACGTTATGGGACATAATAGGGGCCCAGAGCGTGAGAGTCCAGATCCCAGGGGTGAGTCGGCCAGAACTTGACTTTCCCCCCATGTCTCTGCCTCCTGGATTCCGGGTGCTTCTTCCGTTCATGTTCTCCTTTGAAGACAAGAGGCCAGGACAACAGCCCCAAGATGCCGGGAGGTGATCTGAGGCCCGTGGAGGGCGTCAAGGACAATGCTACATGCCCAGAATCCGAGGTGTGGACCGAATCTGCAAATACTCCGCCTGCCGTCTTTAAGGGGATTTGACTCCCGCTTGAATGCCGGTGGTCTCCTCTCTGGCCGCAGCTTCTGGGTCGCCTGCACGTGGGTGCCCCTCGCTGCATCCTGTGGGAGTGCGGACGAGAGCCAGCCGCCCCTACGGGAGAAGTCCGGCCACGCTGTCCCTAAGAACGTGCGCTTTCGGAAGGAGGCCACCTGGAGGTTTCGGAAGCACAGGTGTCCTGGCCGCCCCGCTACGCCTCTCGGCACCCCCCTACCCGGGCCCAGTGTCGCTCAGGCTGCAAGCTGCCTCACTTCGGGGAGGAAGTGGACCATTAAAGTTGCCCTGGGGTGTGCGTGGTACAAATGGCTGCCCTGGGATCTTTTCAGAGAGAAGGGTTTCTTACAGAGCAGACCATCGGGACCAGCAGAGACGCTTTGACATACAGATTCCCAGGCCCCACGCCAGCGTGTCGAGCAGGAGCGCCACCGTGGGGCCCCGGACGCTGCTTCTCAACGCTGCTCTGGCCACCGATGTGCCGCTGAGGTTGACAGGGAGGAGGTGCGGGGAGAGCGAGTCGGGGCTGGGGGGCACCAATACCATGCCTGCCTGGGCCCCAGCCAAGGAACACCTTTCCGGCTCGGCTGTCTCGGAGGGGGAGAAGGGAGATCTGGCCGGAGAACCCCACAGTTTCCGTACCTACCTCATCTGGCAAAGGCTAGTCCGAAAAGGCAGGGAGTCTTGTCAGTACAGAGTAAACCAGAGTTTATTCCTTGAATGCAAATGTCCTGGGGCCGACATCGCAAGGCCGAAAGTCAGAGCCTGGGGAAATACGGGCTCCGGCATGCCCCCCCCCCCCCCGTCCGCCCTTCTGCCGCCTCTCCTGGGATCTGCACTGGGCAGCCAGGAAAAGGGGCACCTAAGGGCTGAGGCCTGCAGGTGCCCTTGGTCCCATCCGTGGGAAGCAAGGAGATGTCCTTGCCTGGGGGTGCCACTCACCGTCCCCCCCACACCAAACAGGAGGCAATGGATTTGGTGGGAGCTGTGTGTCATCTGGGGAACGGTGGTCTGTGGATGGGGGTGACGTCAAGCCCCTGCCCTTGGTCTCCAGCAGAGTCGGGAGGAGGAAGTGAGTCTGGTCAGGGAGTCCTTTCTGCTACGTCCAGTGTCTTTCCATTAACCACTTGAGGAGAGAATTTAATTTGTAATAAATCTGCATTACAGTAGAAGTTCAGTGCCCCCAATGGCTATAAAAATTAATTCCTTATCCTAAACATTATTATATAGCTTTTGCAATGAATTGGCTTGTGGTTGGGTTCCTGGTTTGGGCCATTATGAGTAATTAGCGTGATCAAACAGCATCACATAATATTTCCCCTCTCCCTTCAGCCCTCCGCGGGCCTCACCCCCCCCCCCCCCCGTCTCATCGGCAACTGGATTCCATTAAGTAATCAGTCCCGTAAATGGGATACGCTGGGTCACAACTGCCTGCTGACTTTGATGGCCAAAAAAGATGTTTTCTTTCTATTCCTGAACGGTCGCTTCTCCCCTCTGTTTTTTCTTTTTCTTTCAAAGAACTGTGTGTTCTTGGGAGAGATCATGGTAATTTTCCTCCTGAAGGAGGCTGGTGAACAGACAAGGACTCTGACATCTGTTTAGGAAGGAGGGTTCCTTAATCCGGGATCCAAGGGAAGGCTTCTGAAGGTCTTGGAACTTCTTACGATTGTCTGGAAAACGTGTCCACATGCATGGATAAGGCATTTAGTTTCTCCCTAAGGAAGTGAATCGGGAGGTTTCTGCAGATGTATGAATAGGATAGTAGCTAATGTTGGTTGAAAAGCGATACAGACCAGACGGCCTGAGTTCCCCAATCTGGCGTTCACAAACCGGTTGGGGTCCAGGAGTTTGGACGAAGCAAGCTTACACGTTTAGTTTCAGCAAGTTTCTACTGAAATTTAGCATTTCCTTCCATTATAAATGCACTCAACACACTACCGCGATTTTCCCAGCTATTTCTTCACTACATTAAAGTTGTTGCAGACAGCTCAAAATATTCTCTGTGCTCATCATCACTTAGAAATCACGTTGGTTATTCAATCAGCAACTGTGCCTTATTTGTTGCATTGATAAAGAGGCACATATATTTGAGTATCTCTATCGTTGAAACGTATTTTAAGAACTGGTACCCAGAGACGCCTGGGTGGCCCAGTTGGTGAAGCCTCTGACTTTGCCTCAGGTCATGGCTCTTATGGTTCACGAGTTTGAGCCCCGCGTGGGGCTGTGTGCTGACAGCTCAGAGCCTGCAGCCCGGCTTTGGATTCTGTGTCTCCCCCTCTCTCTGCCCCACCCCCGCGATGTCATTGGTTACCATTGTAATTCTATGTATATTATTTTATGCCTTTATAAACATTATTCTGAGAAGGGGTCCACGGCGGAGCCATGAATAGATACCACTGGTGTGCATTAGAGCAAGTGTGTGTGTGTGTGTGTGTGTGTGTGTGTGTGCGTGTGCGTGTCTGAGGTTATGTTGTGTCTGAGTTTGGACACCCTCTCGCATCCTAGTCCCATAGAGTAGCTGCCTGGTCTGTGCCCTGATGGCTCCCTTTAAAATGGGAATAACAGCCACCAAACAAGGATGCTCAATGGTTAAGAAAGAACTTATGTAGGCAAAGCCTTTAAGGCAGCACCAGACATGACACCACACTCCTTACGTGGGCTTTCTGATTTAATCCCTCTCCAACGCTACAAGGTTAGTCCTAGAATTATTCCCATTTTACAGATGGGGGCACTGAGGTTTATTTTAAGGAAGTGGTAAAACTAAAACAGACACAAGCCCAGGCCATTGGACACCTGAGCCCTTATGCAACACGTTCTGTTATATTTACCCGTAGTATTTACCGTTGCTGGTGCTTTTTTTTTCTTCTTGGAGGTCTGAATTCTGTGCGGCACTATCTCCTGTCCTCCTGAGGAACAGCTTTAGGCATTTCTTGTCACGTGGGTCTCCTAGAGATGAATTCTCTCAGAGTTCATTATCTGCAAATGTGTGTAACTCATTCTCATTTTCGGAAGAAGTATTCTCTTGATCTAGACTCGTGAGCCAACATTCTGCCTCCCGCCATGCCTCACCCCCCCCACCCCTGGTACTTTGAAATATTTTCTCCCGGGGCGCCTGGGTGGCTCAGTCGGTTAAGCATCTGATTGCGGCTCAGGTCATGATCTTGCTTTTTTCTTTTTTCAGAAGTTTGACTATAGTGTAACTAGGTATGGGTCGCTTTGCATTTATACTGCTTGAGGTTTTCTAAGGTTCTTGGATCTGTAAGTGAACGTTTTTCATCACATTTGGGAAATTTTAGCTATTATCTCTTCAAATAGTTCTTCTGCCCCATTCTCTTTATCCTCTGTATTAAAAACTCTACTTACGTGTATGTTACACCACGTAATTTTGTCCTATAGATCGCCAAGTCTCTCTTGGTTGTTATGAAATCTTTTCCTCTCTATTCTTCATATGGAAGAATTTCTGTCGACCTGATTTCAAGCTTACTAATCTTTGCTTCCATAACATCCAATCTCCTACTCAGTGAATTTTAGATTGTTTACTTTTAAGTTCTGGAATCAATTTGGTTATTTTTTAATAGTCTCTATTTCTTTGCTGAGATTCCCCCCTATTTTGTTCATGACCAACCTTCATTTACATTTGTGAGCACATTCTAAATAGTTACTTTAAAAAGGTCTTTTCTGCTCATTCAAACAAATGGATCACCTCAGATCTTTTTCTATTTCTTTTCTTTTTTCTTAATATGGGTCCATAGCTTTCTATTCCTTCACATGTCTGATAATTTTTGATCGTATGCTGGACATTTCAGAAGATGTGTTGTATGGAGTCTGGATGGTCTTACCCTCCTTTAAAAAATGTTGAGTTTTGTTTGGCATGTAGCTAGATTGTTGGTGAATGCTTTTCATCCTGCAAAGTTTGTTTTTATTCTTTGGGCAGACCTATTTTGGTTTTCAACTTGGATCTAGGATGTGGCCCTTACTCTAAGACATGGTCTTTCTGGGATCTAAGGCCTGGGCTTTCTGGGATCTCCATATAATGGTGATTTCAGTTAAAATATAGGCTGTAGGTTGATGTAAACTTCTCTTTGGGCCTTTGAAGGTGCATCCCAAAGAGAAAGTCAGTTATTCTACATAAGAGGGTGAAGAGAAAAGTACAATAAGAAGGAGGTTTGCCTGACTGTTGGTAGAGATCTGCTGAGTATATTAAGATGTTGAGGGCAGAGAAAATGTACACCAGTTACAGGTTATAGATATAAATCCCAAAATGGAAAGTCATAGGACAATATTCATGAATTGCAGGAATGGATCTGTGACAGGGCTGCTTCTCATTAGGGCACCCTATAGAGAAAGTTCAAGGGTTTACTTACGATTTGGTCCAGGGTCCTTGGAGTAACGCTGGGGAGGTGAGCTGGTTATTGAATGTTTTTTTTTTTTAAATTTTTTAATGTTTATTTATTTTTGAGAGAGAGAGAAAGAGAAAGACAGAGAGCAAACAAGGGAGGGGCAGAGACAGAAGGAGACGCAGAATCCAAAGCAGGCCCCAGGCTCTGAGCTGTCAGCCCAGAGCCTGACGAGGGGCTCGAACTCACGAACCGCAGGATCATGACCTGAGCCAAAATCGGACGCCCAACCGACTGAGCCACCCAGGTGCCCCTAGTTACTGAATGTTTTTGAAGAAACACTGCCGGATTATTTTCAAGCACCTGTAGTGACTACTTAATGTACTCAAGTGTCTCAAAGTTACTTGGTAAGGATGAGAGCAAACAGATAAGTTTACTTCGTGATATTGGAATGTTACCTCTTTGTATGCAAATAGATGTTGTAATAAATGTACTTGAAGACAGTTTCAGTTAAAAGTAGACTTTCCCCTGTCATCTTGGGCACATTATTAAGTTGCTCATGTAATTCCTTGATTCAGGCACAGAAAAAATACACTTCACCTTAGCCCATATGGGAATTTGGAATGAGAAGTATCCGAATTGATACATTTTGAAGGTAAAAGGGGTAATATCCTCTGCCATCAGAGCGGCAAGGGTATTTGTGCTGGTTCCCTAGTATTATGTGATAACCCCAAACTTAGTGGTTTTAAACAATAATGACATTAATTTTGCTCATGGGCGCAGTGGGGGGACAGCTTTTCTCCGCTCTACTCAGCATCAGATGGGATGGCTCAAAGGCTGGGGTCGGAATCATCTAAAGGGATGTTCACTTACAAGTCTGGTGGCTGGGGCACGTGGGTGGCTCAGTTGGTTAAGCATCTGAGTTAGCCTTGGGTCATGGTCTCACGGTTCTGGAGATCGAGCCCGGTATCGGGCTCTGCACTGACAGCGGGGAGCCTACTTGGGATTGTCGCTCTCTCTCTCTCTGCCCCTCCCCCACTGTATTTGTGCTCCCTTTCTCTCTCAAAATAAATAAACTTAAAAAAGTGAAATCGGCTGTTTTTAAGAAAACAAGTCTGGTGGTTGATGCTGGCTGTCATCTGGGTCCTCGACTGTTGTTTCTCCACGTGGCTCGGTTCCGAGGGTGTGTGTCTTGGGAGAGGGGCCAGGCAGAAGCTGTAACACTGACTGATTTTTCCCTCTGACCCACTGCTGTCCCTTCTTCATATCCTAAATGTCCTACACGGCTTCCTACGTTCTATGCAGCCACTCCCGCTCCTCCAGATGGGCTCAGGTGGGGACAGCCAGAGTCTTTGGTCCCTCATCCTGTCTGTGTGACAACCTGTAATGCTTGGGGGCAGCTGAGTCCTCCACGATCCCTGTTCTGATGGGCTCTGATAAGGATAAACTGAATGGCTTCGGTTCTGTAGAGGTGCTTTTGTCTTTCAGAGAGACCGTCAGAGCTGGACCCCCATGTCAGCAGGGCCCCCAAGGTTCCTAACATCCAGACCCTTCCCTGATGCCTTGTCTCGGTCCACTGCTCTGTATTCTCTGCTGCCTCGGTGTCTCGGTAGTTCCTGACCAAGCCAAGGGGTCTGAAGCTTTGTTGCTTCCTCTAAGGACTTGACTGTCAAGGGGAATTAGCTTGAGAGGAAATGGGGATAGAGACTTGATGTGAATTTAAGGTAAAAATCTCCAGGATCTGAAGAGAGTGGGTGTGACAGCCAGTGCAGGCCTCAGGGACCCTGATGGAGATGTTCACACAGGTGCTGAACTGTGTGCTGACCCCTGACCAGGGAAGCACCTGCTGGGACCAATTAAAACCTCTCTTTCTGGGCTGGGTTCATTTGCATCAACTCTGGGCCCCCAGGACAAATTTTCCAGAAGGCCTCCTATTCTTTGCCCAATGAAAAAGGCTCGTCTCTTGTCAGATGTCTGTGCTCACACTGGCTTCCTGGGCAAGCTCGGGCTGGTGTCTCAGACCAGGTTCCCTGATCTGTCCACACCCCTGTGTTCTCTGCCTTCTCCGCCACACACCTCTGCTGGTAATTGTTTGTGTTTCCTCCCAGACTCCAGCACCAAGGACAGGGCTTTTGCATTGTTTGATCATCCTGGAGAGCCCAGGCTTAGCCCACAGTAGGTGTCACCTGCTCAGTGAAAGAATGCATTTCCTTCCATGACACCCGTCTGCCCCCTTGGGAGACAGACGCTGCACAAGGCCATTCATGGGCCATTTCGCAGAAGGCTAGCCAGTTGGCATTTTCTTTACCATGGTTAAGTCTCTCTGCTAGTTTCTGGGCCCGCCCCTTAAGGAGCTTACAGCTGAGCTGGGAAGATAAGCTGTAAGTACATGAAAAGATTATTTTTATTTTTGGAAAGTTGAACGTTTTAAACCAACATCCCATGAGGCTGTGGGGTTAGGCTGGAGGTAGAACTGGCTTATCCAATTTGGAATCGCTGAGAGAGTTCCAGGAAGGGCTTAATTCTTCATCCTCCCCCCGCCCCCCCACCATTTTTTTTTTTTTTTTAATTTTTGAAATTCTGCAGAGATTGAGATACTGAGGTTAGGACAGGGAGAAAAAGCAAACGTCGAAATGTCAGGCGATGTGTTGGGGCAAAGGGGGAGCTTTCAAGATAACGCCAGAGGGACTGGCTCTGGGGGGCCCCCGCGGGCCATCTTGGGTGGGGTCTGGCCAATGCAGTTGATCAGAACACCATGCACGACAAGCTGTGTGCATATTCTGTGACATAAGTAGCACACAGCAAACACGTTCCCAGGTGCTGCCTTTGTCCCAGGGAGGTTGGCAGAAGGTGCCAGAACTTCTCACAAGGAGCCGACGGCCCCCAAAGCTGGCGGAGCATGAAGACAGCACCTGCATGGCGAGGGGAAAGCCAAGACAAACTGCCAGCGTTCTCATCTCCTTCCAGGGAATCCTGAGCCTCTAAAGCAACTGGGGGTAATTGCGCCCAGAGGCCATGGGGTGGCAGTGTGGAATTAAACCCCTGAGCGTGTTCCCCTAACAGCTCTTGCGCCTGGAGTCAGACGCTGCTGGAAGCTGGGCCTGCAGCCCCACGCAGGCTGGGAGTTGGGGCAGGAGACGGTTCTCCCTTGGTTTAATCGCCCCGTGCGCGGAGCTGAGACCGCGTCTGCCTGCCGTCTCTCAGGTTGGGCGGTTCCCCTCGTCCGGAGGCTTTGGGGGGCCCTTCCTCACGGGGCTGGGAACACGCTGATAAAAAGTTAATTTCTATTTGCTGTCGCTCAGTAATTGGATGAACACGAAAGCAATTAAATATTAAAACATACAAACAAATAACTAAGTCACCGTAATTAGCCAAAGTTTGATCACTGTCATATTTATTTAAGAAGAGGTGATATGTCTCAGCAGGTGACATTTTAAATATCCCGGGCCTCTCTGGCGTTGTCTTCGGAGAATGCTGAATAATGTACGGAGAATTTAATTAAACCCTGTTGTAAATCAGCTATGATGACAGGGAACTGACAACCACATGTTGAAATGAGAATTAGTCCACAGCAAGGGATATTAATTAACTCCTTTTCTGAAGGCCTTTGGCACAGAGTGGCATTTTAAAAAAAATAAGAGGAGGAAGCAAGCAGCGCTTTGGCATGGGGAGGGGACTGTGCCTGTAATTATTATTTATAATCATTATTATTTATGGCTGGAATTTCTGCAATCGCCTAATGCAGCTAATGATCGGGACAGCGAACAACGAGATTAAACAATTCTTCCCCTGGGAGCCAGGTAGAAATCAGCGGCACCATAGGACGCCAGGGGATGAGGGGGTCCCTTTGGAAAACAGGAGCATTGTTTTAAGCTGCGTCCAACTCTCCTCCCGATTTGGACTCAGGAAGAAGATACAGACGTGCGGGAATTGCGAACGCACAGACCTCGCAGATGAGAGCGGCCTCGGAAATCGCGAGGCCTAACCCCACTCACCTCCCGGAGGAGGAGGAGACGGAGGCCCAGGGAGATTGGAGATCCTGCCCAAGGTCGTGGGCTAATCCGGGCAGAGCGAGGGTGCAGCGTGACCCTGTGCCTGGGTCAACAGAGCAGAGTCCCCCAGAGTCTGGAAATGCTGAGGACGTGGATGGGCCGAGGATGGAAAGGGGCTGCTGTGGGCCTCGGGGTGATGGCAAGGCCGCGTTTGTCTGACGACGCTAAGGCTGTAGGTGAAAGACCGAGCAGACCGGGGTGGCGTGGGGACCCTCGCTGGGACCCCCCGCTCGGCCCTCCGCTCGGCCTTCCCCTGGCCCAGAAACGAGGCTGCGTGTGAAGACGAACACGTGGCCAACAGGTGTCCCTCCGCGGGGAGGGGACATCATCGCTCTGGGAAGAACCTGACCTTCCTGTGAGGACGGACCACCTGGTGCATCCCGCCGCCTGGAACCTGTCACTGGGTTACAGGAGCCGCGAGACACGCACCACTGGCGATCCGGAACCGGGCCGGGAACGCGCACCGCCTTCCGCCTGGAGGAACAGTCAGGTGACTGCAGCGAGAGGCGCTCGCGCGCTCGCGCGGGTGCCCAGGTTGTGCACTGTGCCGGCACCCTATTGGTTCCCTGGGTTGGTGATGGACAACTGTAGCAGCCAATCGAGAGCTTGAAAGGGCGGGACGTGAGTTGTATTAGAGAAGGTCCCCGGTGGGCCTGACCCTCCCCCTCCCCACGTGGGCGGACGTTGGGCCTCCTGTCCCACGAGGATGAGACTCCGAAGAGGTCGTCAGGACACAGTCGTTACAACCCTCCCCAAGGTCGGAGGTGGCTGATTCAGATGCAAGCCTCAGCTTCAGGGTCTCAGGTGTGCGTGTGCGTGTGGCCCCGATGCTGCGGACCCCCAGGGGTCCCCAAGGAAGCGTGGCTGGCGGCAGGCGTGGAAGTTAGGCCAACAGCTCTCTTGGCCGAGTCGAAGATGCATCCACAGCCAGAGCGTCCCGTGGGTTTGGTTTGGATGATGTTATCTGCAAGGTCAGGGACTTAACAGAAGCTTAGCTTAATCCCCGGGGCCCTGCAGTTCCTGTGTCAAAGTCACTGACCCAGAGGTACAGGGCCTTGGCTTGCGGGGAGCCCATCTGATCTGGGTCAGCCAGAGCCGTACGACACAGGCATTTTTGCCGCCTCCTGACAAGGTCTGGCTGGCAGTTAGAAGGAAACGTTCTTGTTACTACGTCCCCGCTGAGCGGCAGTCCCTGGCCTCTCCGGAAGCCGTGCTGCACAGCTCACCTGTTTGTGGCCTTGGGTGAGGTCTCACGGGACCCGGCAAGGCTGGGAGGAGAGCAGCCTCGTGTTTCCGCTGGAGAACGAACTGGCGGCATCGCAACCGCCAGGCCCAGCCCCAAAAGGCTGAAGGCCACGGCCAGGTACGGGGTGGGGGCAGCGAGTTCAGGTGGGAGCCCAATCCGGATCTTTCTGGCCCTGCCTGACCTTGCGGGATTCACCCGCAGCAGCTTCGACACCTCCCTCCTGCCTGCCGGCCACCGACGCCTGGAAGCTGGTCCCCAGGCCCCACCCCTTCCCCAGGCGGGCCGGCTCAAGCAGGCCCCGCCCACCGGCTCCGGCCCCGGAGGAGGTCCCCTCCAAACAGGTCACAGCCCATCTGCGTTCCCCGGTCTCTCTGTGGGCACCCTCCTTCCCGAGCTGCCTGCCACCTTGAGTGTACCCTTGCTTTCCCAGCTCCCCCTCCTCTGCCGTCCTGCCCCCTCCCTGCCCTTTCCTCGGCATGGCCTGGGGTTCTGGAGTCCCTAAAGAAATGGAGACAGCTGACCATGCTGAGGCTGGATCCGGTGACTGTGCCCAGTGGCTCCCAGGACTGATCTGTGCTCTCCTCTGGGAGAGGACTGGGTGTGTGGGTGGTTCTGTAGGGATCAGGTCCCTTTGCAAGGCTCCGTAGTGGATTCTGACAGGCAGCCAGGGCTGAGAACCCCAGGGAAGGTTCTGGAAAGGGTTCAGAAATGAGATTTCGCCGGAAGCTGCCCTGCCGGGAGCACTGTTTTGGGAACACAGATTTCAGACTCAAACCCATCGGGGCTTGGCTGTCCCCTAACTGGTCATGTCCCTTTGGACTAGTGACTCCACTGGCCAGTGTCTCAGAGCTTACCAGTAAAAAGGAAATAGCTCCTTAAGGAACAGAGACTGCCCAAAACAACTCAAAAAACCCAAGAAGGGCTTTGATTGTAAGAAGGGGAGGTGTCCCTGGAGTCACGAGTGCCCCCCTAGTTCAGCAGGCCCCTGACCAGTCCTGTGGTCTCTCTGTAGGTAGGCGTGTGGACCAGCCATTCGGAGCAAGACTCGATCTCTGTGCGTGTCAGTTGCAGATTCCCAGGGTAGTGCCCCCATCTGTCCATTTGGCATTCTGTCTGCTTGCTCCCAGAGCATCTCCTCTGTCCCCAACATTGCTGTGGGCTAGGATATTGGAAACATCCTCGGAGCCGGAATAATCCATCCTCCCCAGGTGACACTGCATTAAAGGCAAGACGCTTGTGTTTGGAGAATAGAGACCACGTCGTGTCCCCAAGCATGGACAGGAGAGATCTGGGCCTCCCCTCTGCCCAGTCTCCCAGCACCTGCCCCCGGGGTCGGGCACCAGGGACGTGCGGGGAGTCTATCAATCTAAGTGGAAGGCAAAAGGTCTCTTTCCAGGGCTCTGGGCTTTGCAGACCTTTACTTAAACAAACAGGACAATTTATTTGTCTTCGGTCAAACTACGCAGAGGTCAAGGGGCTGGTGACCCCTTTTAGTTTGCAGTGATGGGGTCACTAGGTTATTTGCTCATGGGCCAGGACGATCCCCAGTCGGGGGAGAAGTGGCTCATGGTAGTTAGACCTCAGCCCCTTGCCTGCCTTGCGTCTGTCATCCTGACCGCATAGACAGCCCGTGATGGGCTCACACAGTTCCTCTACACGCCTCTCAGCGCACGGTCTTTCTTTTCCAAGTCCTCACCTCGCCTCTGTTTGGTGCCTTCCCCCCACCCCCCACCTTCTCTCCTAAGCTGTTACCCCTCTGGGTCCCCAGGGAGTATTCTCAGCATGCTGGACGACCCACAAGGACGTCGGCGCACGTCCTACCCAGCGACCCTCTCTCTGGACGGCACAAACCTCCAGGGAAGAGAGGCCAAGGAGGCGCCGCTCCGGTCCGTCAGGCCCCTGGTTTGCAAATGAAGAGCTGCCCTCAACATGTGTGTAAGTTAGAACAAGGAAAAGGCTCGTCCTGAGGGCCCGAAACGGCACAGCTGTAGAATAAATTGTTTTGAAAGTAACTTGAGCATCACTAACATTAATTATTTGGCTTGGCGTTTGCACCTTGACTTGAATACATTCCACATTTGTTGATAATAAATGTTGCCTTCCTGTTACATATTTATATATATATATGTATATATATACATATATGCATGTGTATATATACATATATGCATGTGCATATATATGCACACATGTATGTATATATACATATATGTGTATATATATGCACATATATATATATGTTTGTTTTTGAGAGAGAGAGAGACTGAGTGCAAATGGGGGAGGGGGGGAGGGACAGAGAGAGAGGGAGACACAGAATCGGAAGCAGGCTCCCGGCTCTGAGCTGTCAGCACAGCGCCCGACGCGGGGCTCGAACCCACGAACTGTGAGATCATGGTCTGAGCTGAAGTCAGACGCTTCACCGACTGAGCCCCCCCACGCCTCTTCCTCCACAAACTTATATTTTAATGAGGTCAATCGGATCGTATTCTTTTTTCTTTCAGTGCGGTTTCTGGGGTGTAATTTGCGCGTAGTAAAATGTACCCTTGGTAGGAACCAGCCCTGTGAGTTTTGATGTGTGCATTCAGTCGTGTACACAACACCATAGTCAAGCTGTGTAACACTTAGTTCCCTTCGCCCAGTCCACAGCTCCCCTCCCCTTGGTCTCTGGAGACTAATAATTTGTCATCTTTCCCTAACGTTTTACCTTTTCCAGAATGCCCTAGAAATAGAAACATCCAGTATGCAGCCTTTTGAGTCTGGCTTCCTTCACGTAACATCATGCATTTGCCAGCCGGCCACATTGTGTGCAAGGTGGCTTGCTCCTTTTTATTGCGGACCAGTATCCCATTGTACGGGTTTTCTGCTGCTTTGCTTAATGTTTATTTTTGAGAGAGAGACAGTGTGAGCTAGGGAGGGGCAGAGACAGAGAGAGAGAGAGAATCTGAAACAGGCTCCAGGCTCTGAGCTGTCAGCCCAGAGCCCGAAGCGAGGCTCGAACCCACAAACTGTGAGATCATGACCTGAGCTGAAGTCGGACGCTCAATCGACTGAGCCACCCAGGCTCCCCGTAACTGCTGCTTTTTTCATCCGTCACCAAGTTGAAGGTCATTTGGGGTGTTTCCGGTTTTTGAGGATGATTAATAAAGCTGCTGTAAACACACACATACAAGTTCCTGTGGGGACGCACATTTCCGGGACGGATTGCCGGGTCATAAAATAGGCGTATGCCTCCACATTGTCATCCAGCACGGCCGAACCAGAGTATTGCTTGTGAGTCTGTTTTTATTATTGGTGAAAGATACAGGTTGAAATTCATCTTTTTTGCCTAAGGGGGTCCACCATTTCTTTAAAAGACAGTCCCTTCCCCACCGAAATGCCTTCATACCTTTAGAGAAAATAAATCGACCATGCTTTGCTACTTTTGAAACATTTGGCTTAATGCCTTTTTTTTTTTTTTTTTCCTGAGTTCATTTATTTTGAGAGAGAGAGTATAGGGGAGGGGCAGAGAGAGAATGAGGAGAGAAAGAATCCCAAGCAGGTTCTTAACTATCAGTGCAGAGCCTGATACGGGGTTTGAACTCACAGACTATGAGATCATGACCTGAGCTGAAATCAAGAGTCGGACACTTAACCGGCTGAGCCACCCAGGCACCCCTGTGAAGTCTTCCTTCTGGATGGTTTATGTCAGTGTTTGTTTGTGTTGGTCCTATGTGGAAAGGAGGCCTCACAAAGGTTTGTTGATCCAACCAGAGGAAGCGAGCTGGGGGCTGCAGCTACCAAACCAAGATACTTGTTTTCCAATCCCATCCGACCCTTGTGTGATTTGTTTTTTTAACTGAAGTTTGTAGGTTTCATTTCCTTATGTTGGTTTCATTTCCTTATGCCAACTGGTTGTTCTCCCCATCTTGGAAAGTGTGGTAACATTTCATATCTTTAACAAATGAGTTCAGAACCCACAACACTCTCCCTGTGAAACATTTTTTAAAACTTCTTAGGAGATTGCTTCTGGGGCGCCCGCACATGTAGGAGATATTTTTCAACAAGTGATATATTGTTCTTGGTAATAACGATGCCAACTTTACTGAGCACTTTCCACCCGTCCGGTGGTTTTCTAGACCCCGAACACCGTACCAGAAATGTGGTGCTTGGGTAAGGTGAGGGCCAGAGCGCGAATGAATACCGGCGATAGCTGTGTTCTTTGTAAAATGTGACTTCTTCCACACCGGAAGTGTTTGAATTTTCTATTCAGCCCACAGCCTTCTGCCGCCACCGACCTGCTCAAGGACGTTGAGAATCTCTGCATTCGGACATTGGGAACGTGTATGTTCTCAAATAGTATCTCCCAGTTTCCCTGCTGTTTCTTGCTAGGGTGGGTGCACTCTGGGTGTTCCTTCCTTGGGGAGATTGTGTGTCCCTGAGGCTCCTGCTTCTTTGAACTTCACTCTTCCTCCTTGGAGGTCCCCTCCCCCCCCCCCCACCCAACCCGGAGACTTGCACCCAACACGAGTGAAGC